>NC_064640.1:981830878-982133909 GCF_023864345.2 Schistocerca serialis cubense | reverse complement strand
GATGTCCCTGCCTCATTGGAAAGCATCAGATGCAGTTCCTCAGCAGCTTTTGCGGTGGCCAGTGGGCTGCATCAGCCATGCAGCTACACTGCTCAGTGACCATTCCAGCCACAGCCACAGCTCACAGTACTCTGAATCAGTTACTGACAATGTCTGATACGAAAGTGTCATTTACATACAGTTGTATATGATGAAAAACTAATGGAAAAGGTGTCCAAATGCCTTTACCCAGGTCGCTGAAACGTATCACTTCAAAGTCACTCCACAAGTGCCTCGAAGTTGGCAGTACGACTCACAAACAAACGAGGAATGTGAGGTGCTGCATATTCTGAACTAATTTCAGCACAGCGACAAAACCCAGTTTTGACATTCCTACAAGGTTTCTGCTTACGACATTGACATTCCACATTACCGCCATCTATCAAAACGTAGTATGTTGGTGTGCGACCACCTGCTTCTATATAGTTGTGTTGTTTTACCACTTTGACTACAGTTTTTGTTTATTAAAAAAGTCTCACCAAAATGACATCATTTACCGAGCGACAATCTGTCGCTTCACGGAGTGCTGTCATACAGTCGGGTTTTAAATCACAACAACATATGCACGCGTTTTACAAGCAAGAAAAAGAATTTGTTTCTGTTCGTGGGCATCCATCAATTTCTCCTGATAAAGTTTTAGAGTGTAGTTCGAAAGCTCTAGGACTCGGTCAAATTGGAGGAAAGCAGAGCTACTTCAAAACTTGTAAGATACTGAAGTAAACGATGTGGAACAAAGCCCTTTTGGAGAGAACAGAGTATTTTTAAGTAATCCTGTAAAGAGAACAACAATCCTCATTCAGTTACAGATCTTGATTTATTCCAAACAGAGGCAGTTTGTTGGCACATTTACAGATACTGTAGTAGGAAAGAATACTCCACAGTAGTGAGTTGTCAATTTCTTTAAAAGAATGTGAACTTTTTCTTTGTGTGTGTGTGTGTGTGTGTATGTGTGTGTGTGTGTGTGTGGAGGGGGGGGGGGGTTTGAGGCACATCACTTAAAATGGTGTTAAGAAGTATGAGTTTCTGCTTTAAGAACTTAGACGGACAAAAACTGTTGCTCAAAAAAGATCATGTTCTTGGGGCTCGTAGTATCTTCTTACAATTAATTACAGGAAAGTATATGCATTCAATTATATGGTTAGATGCAACCTGAGTCAATGCTAGAGAAGCAGTTGACGAATGCTTGACAGGTGATACTCCAAATAGCAGCAGCCATCAGCCAACAGGAAGAGGAGTCAGATTAATTGCAGCTCACGCAAGTTCTTCAAATGATTTTGAGCACTGTGGACTCTTTAAATTTTTAGATCGAGAAAAACCTGTGACAACCATGAGGATATGAACTGCCAATAATTTCTGCAGTGGTTTACAAATTTGTTGCTACAGTTTACTTTTCTTACTATATTTGTAATGGGTAATGCAGCTTACCATTTAGTGCTATTAGACAAAACTCAAACAACTCGTGACTGCGAAGAATCTATGACGCAGTGGTTGCCAGTGATACACATTGCTGCAGCATGAGTATGACGTAGATGCTGTTATATTCCCTTGTGAAATAACATAGAAAAACCTGTGACACCTATTGCTTTATCACTGCCATTTCAACCCAGGTGAATTGGTTTGGAGTGATGTCAAGACTTACATTCGAAATAATAACAAGTCTTTTACTATAACAGAAGTGGAAAGGCTGTTGCATAAACATCTTACTATTGTACAAACCACCACAAGGAGAAAGAAAGTTTTTTTTTTAGGGCGCACAACTACAATGGTCATTAGTGCCCAGACTAAGTTAGAAATGCACTGCGAGGCACAAGGTTAAAACAGCAACTAAAAGGGGCAATACTATAAAAGACATGGACAGGCAGAGGATCAAAACAAAAAAACAGCATAATCAAATGTCCTTAGGCAGGTTTGTCAAGTTGATAAAACAAAGAACGCGAGCAGCTGCTCCTGGGTCATCCGCTAAAATAGCATCCAGAGTACATTGCAGGCCAAAATCAAGACGCAGTGTATTAAAATCCGGACAGGACGTTAAAATGTGATAGACCGTCAGCAACTGCCCACATGGGCAGAACAGCACTGGCGCAGCCGTCAGCAGATGGTGATGGCTGAACCGGCAGTGTCCAATTCGTAACCGGGCCAAAACGACCTCCTCCCACCAAGAAGGGCGTGAGGAGGACGTCCAAGCCGCGGGAAGAGGTTTCAAGGCCCGAAGCTTGTTGTCCGTAAGTGGAGCCCAATCGGCATGCCACAGCAATAAAATGCGCCGACAAATGACCCTGCTACAATCTGATGAAGGGACACAACAAGAAGCTGTCCGAGGCTGGAGGACCGCAGCCGTGGCCACGGCATCTGCTGCTTCGTTCCCAGGGATACCGACATGGCCAGGAACCCACATAAAGCTAACCGGAGAACCGTCGTCCACCAACTGCCGAAGAGAGCGTTGGATCCGGTGCACAAAAGGGTGAAACGGATACAGATCACTGAGGCTCTGGATGGCCCTCAGGGAATCGGAGCAGATGACATAAGCAGAATGTCGGTGGCGGCAGATGTAAAGAACAGCCTGGTAGAGGGCAGAGAGCTCGGCTGTGAAGACTGAACAATGGCCATGGAGCCGGTATTTGAAACTTTGTGTCCCGACAATAAAAGAACACCCGACACCGTCATTGGTCTTAGAGCCATCTGTATAAATGAAGGTCATATTAATGAACTTTGAACGAAGTTCGACAAAACGGGAGTGGTATACTGAACCAAGGGTAAACTCCTTTGGGAGCGAGCTGAGGTCAAGGTGAACGCAAACCTGAGCTTGGAGCCAAGGTGGCGTGTGGCTCTCGCGCACTCTAAAGGTTGCAGGGAGTGAAAAATCAAGGTGTTGAAGGAGGCGACGAAAGTGAACTCCAGGGGGTAGCAGGGCAGAGACATACAACCCGTATTGACGGTCGAGAGAGTCATAAAAAAAGGAACGATAAGACGGGTGGTCGGGCATTGACAGTAGCCGACAGGCATACCGACAAAGCAGTATATCGCACCGGTAAGTGAGTGGCAATTCACCAGCTTCAGCATGAAGACTCTCGACGGGACTACTATAAAACGCTCCGATCGCAAGACGTAAATTCTGATGTTGTATGGAGTTGAGGCGGCGTAAGATGGACGGCCGTGCAGAGGAGTATACGAAGCTCCCATAATCCAGCTTGGAGCGGACGATTGACCGATATAGGCGAAGTAGGATGGTTCGATACGCTCCCCACGACATACCACTGAGAACACGGAGGACACTTAAAGAATGGGTACAATGGGCAGCCAAATATGACACACGTGGAGACCAGCTAAGTTTCCTGTCAAATGTAAGACCTAAAAATTTTGTTGTCTCCATGAATGGGAGAGCAACAGGACCGAGTCGTAAGGACAGTGGGAGAAACTCTTTGTAGCACCAGAAGTTAATACAGACCATCTTCTCGGCAGAAAAATGGAAGCCACTGGCGACACTCCAGGAGTAAAGACGGTCAAGAGAACGCTTAAGACAGCACTCCAGGAAACATGTACGCTGCGCACTGCAATAGATGGTAAAATCGTCCACGAAAAGGGAGCCTGACATATCAGCTGGGAGGCAATCCATTATTGGATTGATCACTATGGCGAAGAGAGCTACGCTCAAAACTGAGCCCTGTGGCACCCCATTCTCCTGGCGAAAGGTGTCTGACAGGACAGAACCCACACGTACCCTGAACTGTAGATCCATTAAAAAGGAACAAATAAAAAGAGGGAGGCGACCACGAAGGCCCTATGTATGCATGGTGCGGAGAATGCCCACCCTCCAACAGGTGTCGTAAGCCTTCTCCAAATCAAAGAACACAGCCGCGGTCGGGCGCTTCCGCAAGAAGTTATTCATAATGAAGGTCGATAAGGTAACCAGATGGTCAACAGCAGAGCGGCGCCTACGAAATCCACATTGTACAATGGTAAGTAGGTGTGGAAATTCGAGCAGCCAAACCAAACGAGAGGTAACCATTCGCTCCATCACCTTACAGACACATCTGGTAAGCGAGATGGGTCGATAACTGGAAGGCAAGTGCTTGTCCTTCCCCGGCTTAAGAATCAGTACAACAATAGACTCGCGCCAGCATGCGGGAACATGTCCCTCAATCCAGATGCGATTATAAGTACGAAGAAGGAAACCTTTACCCGCAGGAGAAGGTACTTCAGCATCTGAATATGAATAGAATCAGGCCCTGGAGCGGAGGACCGTGACCGGGCAAGTGCATTTTCGAGTTCCCGCATGGTGAATGGGGCATTATAACTTTCACGATTCGAGGAACGGAAGTTAGGTGGCCTAGCCTCCTCTGCCTGTTTTCGGGGGAGGAAGGTAGGGTGGTAATGAGCGGAGCTCAAAACCTCTGCGAAAAAGTGGCCGAAGGCATTGGAGACATCCTCAGGGGCCACAAGGACGTCATTCGTGACCGTCAAGCCAGAAACTGGTGAGTGGACCTTAGTGCCAGATAGCCGGCGCAGGCTGCCCCAGACAACAGAAGAAGGAGTAAAACTGTTGAAGGTGCTTGTGAAAGCAGCCCAGCTGACTTTCTTGCTTTCTTTAATAATACGACGACACTGCGCACGTAATCGTTTATAATTGATTCAATTCGCCACCGTAGGGTGGCGTTTAAAGGTGCGTAAAGCACGTCGACGAGCCCGTAAAGCGTCTCTACATGCTGTGGTCCACCAGGGGATGGGTACGCGACATGGAGAAGAAGTAGTGTGAGGGATGGAATATTCAGCAGCAGTGAGAATGACTTCCGTGAGATGTGCGACCTGACTATCGCAGCTTGTGAAGGTTTGATCCTGAAAGGTCGCCCTGGAAGAGAAGAGCAACCAGTCTGCTTTGGAGATGTTCCAACTAGTTGAGCACGGAGAGGGGGTATGATGCAGGAGATGGATAACACACGGGAAGTGGTCCCTGGAATATATATCAGAAAGTGCATACCGCTCAAACCGGCGTGCAAGTTGGGTAGTACATATAGAGAGGTCTAAATGGGAATAGGTGCGAGATGTGTCCGAAAGAAAAGTAGGGGTGCCAGTATTGTGGCAGACAAGATTGAGCTGGTTGAAAAGGTCTGCTAACAGGGAGCCCCTCGGGCAGGATGCTGGAGAGCCCCAAAGGGGATGGTGGGCACTGAAGTCTCCAGTTAACAAAAATGGTGCAGGTAGCTGAGCAATAATTTGCATCATGTCTGCCCTGGTAACGGCAGACGACGATGGAGTGTAAACGGTACAAATGGAAAATGTAAAAGTGGGGAGAGTAATTCGGATTGATCGCATGGGCGTAGCTTCGTTTCCTGGAGGGCTATGACGAGCGGATGGTGCAAGCAGAGCAGCAACTTTAAGTCCTCTCGGTTGGAGCGAATGCTGTGAATATTCCAGTGAATAAGTGCCATCGTGAGAAGAAAAAGAAAAAGAAGATGCAAGAAGGGGTCACCTCGAAGGCCGCTGAGGGCCTGGCTTCGAGCAAGCACTGCTGCCGCTATCAGTAGGCGGACAGTCATCGTCCATTGGTTCTATATGTTCATCGGCCATCTTGTTAAGATGGCCGGGAGGGGGAGCTTCCTCCGCCGGTGAACGGCCAGATGTTCGGCTACCAGCGGTGCGGCCAGGCGAAATGGATGACGGCCTGGGGCGGCAACCGCTGGGTGGCGCAGGAGAAGAAATGCGCCGTGGCGGAGAAGGAGAACTGTGCTTTCTATGAGCTTTCTTGGAAGGTCGTTTAGTGGAAGTACTGGTCGATGGCTGTGAGTTCGAGGTACATAGGAAGTCTGCACGGGACGGTTCTTTCTTGAAGGCCCGTGCATCTGACTTCTGGGTCTTCGTCTTGGCAGAAGCTGATGAAGGTGCTTGTGTCTGAGGGGTGACGGGAGGAAGAGGAGACGTCAACCGGGCGATCTTAGCACTGGCCGAACGGACGACCATAGTGCTGAAGGTCAGATCGCATGTCTGCGTCGCCACCTCCCTGGTAGTCCGAGGAGAGGCGAGGACAGTACTGTATTTCCCCACTGGGAGCAGCGTGGGCTTCCTACTAGCAAATAGCTTGCGAGCAGCCAAGGTGGACACTTTCTCTATGACCCGAATTTCCTGTATACAGCGTTTTTCCTTGTAGATGGGACAGTCGCGGGAGGACGCTGCATGGTCACCCTGACAGTTCACACAACGAGGAGACGGAGGTGGACAGTCACCCTCATGGGCATCCCTGCCACAAGTGACACATTTAGCCGCATTGGAACAAGACTGGCGAGTGTGATTAAAACGCTGACACTGGTAGCAGCGCGTAGGTGTCGGGACATAGGGGCGAACAGAAATAACCTCGTAGCCCGCTTTGATATGCGACGGCAGCTGAACACTATCAAAGGTCAAGAAAAGTGTCCGGGTCGGTACAAGGTCATTGTTGACCTTTTTCATGACCCTATGGACAGCCGTCACGCCCTGCTCAGCGAGGAAAGACTGAATCTCCTCGTCAGTCAATCCGTTGAGTGATCTAGTATATACCACACCACGAGACGAATTCAAAGTGCGGTGAGCCTCCATCCGGACAGGGAACGTGCACAGGAGTGTGGCCCGAAGCAGTTTTTGTGCCTGAAAGGCGCTCTCAGTTTCTAGTAACAAGATACCGTTACGCAACCTGGTACAAGACTTGACAGATCCAGCTATGGCATCTACGCCCTTCTGGATAACGAAAGGGTTGACAGAGGAAAAATCCTTTCCGTCCTCAGATCGAGAAACTACGAGGAACTGTGGGGCAGGCGGTAGTACTTTTGTCACTGGTGGCTGGTCAAGTTTCTGTTTTTGGGCAGAAGTCGAGAGAGAAGAAGAAGAGAAATTCACTGCGGAGGAATCCCCCATGATTGCCAGTGTCTCCAATGGCGCGCTCCTTCCTTGTGGGGACCCTCTCAGAGGGCACTCCCGCCTTAGGTGAATGTTTACACCTCAGATCACACCTCCCGAGAAACGAACAGAGGGAGCAATAGGCATGGTCAGAAGGTGTCAGCTCAGGCAATCACCCCTCCCTGGGCCTGGCCTTTACCAGGGGGTACGTGCGTGCATTACTTGTCTACCCACAGCAGGGAATTATGCATTACCCCGTCACCGGCTACGCGTGTGAACGCGTGGGTCAGCCTTCAGGCACGCACAGGGAGGAAGGAGGAAGAGGAAAAAGAAGGGAGAGAGGGAGAGAAAGGACAAACTGTCTCAAACGGCGAGGCGGAGACCAGAGAAGGCAAGGATAAGAAGGCAAGGAGAAGAAGGCAGGGAGAAGAAGGCAAGGAGAAGAAGTCAAGGAGAAGGAGGCAAGGGAAACAGTAAGTAAGACAGTGAGATGGAGAAGAACAAAGAAAGGAACCAGCCAAAGGAAGGAAGAAACCAGAAGAAGTGAAAAAACCAAAATGACCGCAAATATAGGTCGTGGAACCGTCCGCCTCCCGATGCAGGCGCTAACTACCACCTTGAGGGGGAGGGACTCCTTTTAGTCACCTCTTATGACAGGCAGGAATACCTGAAGCCTATTGTAACCCCCGGACCCGCAGGGGGAGAGAAAGAAAGTGGACCATGTTGGTAAGTTTATAAGAGAAGCAAAGACTACAGATGGTACTATAAATAAGAGTAAATAGCTAATGATTTCTCTTGATGATGATGATGATGATGATGATGATGATAATGATAATGGTTGTGGCACTGATTTGGATGATGAAGAACTTGATGGAAATGTGCAACTGACATCATAAATTGGTGAGTATAAATGTGTTGAATTAATTCTTTCACTCTACAACAGAATATGTACCTGTTTCTTTATTTCTTTCTATTGTAGTGGTATCAGATGCCAAATGTGGCGTGAAGACACCAAATGTATCAGGATGACCAAATGTAACGGGAAGACACCATGTGTAGTGGGTGGGTGCCAGGAGGTGCCGTATTAAAACTCAGGCCAGAACTTTCCAAATGATTTATTTGCTTCCACTACAGTGCTTTGTTCACCTCAGTCTGTGTCACATGGCCCCGCAATGCTGAGGAAGCACCCCAGTGGCCTGTGCAATGCAATGCGGTGTCATGCCGGTCTTGTTCGCCAGCAGCAAAGTTCCAATTACGTCACGATGGCTGTGCCAGCAACCGACTCAAGACTGCTCAGTGTGAGGCCCGCTGCTCCGCCAGGAGCTGTAGGCTGGCCCCTCTGTCACTTCTTCATCGCTGGCGTAGCTCAGAACGCGCCAGCAACATCCACCTGCGATCCAGCGTCCGAGTCTGTGGCTCTCGCCTTGGCAGTCTCTGGCGCATGTCGGGAGCCAAGACGAATGCCTGCGGTAGCAAGCCGAAGAGTGGCCTGCCCTGGCTGGCTGCGGACCCTACGTTGGCCTCAGAGGGTCAAACCAATGACCCACCATGGACTAGGACACTTGTCGACCCATCTGTTGTTGCGTGTAGCCCGGCGGTGTGACACGGCTCACCGTCCTGGATAGCTGTCACACTTCAATGAATCTTGTTAGAAAACGACACCTATTTATACTCGGCTGTGCACCTCTGTTTCATTAACGTGCCACTCCGAGCCACATATGCATAACACGCTAGGCTGGCCAGTGGGCCCCTTCTGCTTGCGACTTGCGCCATGCAAACTGCTGTGTGTGTGCCCTCTCTGGCAGTTCTATGCCCCTGTGGCCTCTATTTGCCTTCGCAACTGCTGGTATGCATAACTTATTGCAATCTGGCCCGCACCTGGCTGTAACTCATGCTCTGAATATTGCACAAAACTAACTTTCCCTATCCTAAACGGTGGTGCCACTACACTATGACTGTGGATAGCAAAATCTTTGTTATGCTTAAGTTACATTATTATACCAAATTTTATATGCAGCTATTATGATAATTTGGAATGACTTCACACAACTACTGTCATTAACTTTGGTGGTTGTTTATTTCATGGTTTCATATACTATTAGAAACTTTTTCTCTGTAGTTGTTTTCTCCGTTGTCAAAAACAAATTCTTTGTTATACTTATGTGTGCAAGTTGCATTTATGTGAGTGTGTGGGTATGTGGGTCTACTGCTGACAAAGGCCTAAATGGCCGAGCTTTAATTGTGTGAATCTTTTTATTGTGCCTATTGCGACTCAGCATCTCCGCTATATGGTGAGTTGTTGTTGTTGTTGTGGTCTTCAGTCCTGAGACTGGTTTGATGCAGCTCTCCATGCTACCCTATCCTGTGCAAGCTTCTTCATCTCCCAGTACCTACTGCAACCTACAGCCTTCTGAATCTGCTTAGTGTATTCATCTCTTGGTCTCCCTCTATGATTTTTACCCTCCACGCTGCCCTCCAATGATAAATCTGTGATCCCTTGATGTGTCCGAACATGTCCTGCCAACTGGTCCCTTCTTTTTGTCAAGTTGTGCTACAAACTCCTCTTCTCCCCAATTCTATTCAATACCTCCTCATTAGTTATGTGATCTACCCATCTAATCTTCACCATTCTTCTGTAGCACCACATTTCGAAAGCTTCTATTCTCTTCTTGTCAAAACTATGGTGAGTAGCATGCTGGATTTTCCAAGTTTGATATTTGTTATACTTAGGTATATATTATTACATGATGGCTTACATACATGCTGACTGTAGCCTACATTTACAAAACACGCTTTGGAGCTACCAGCTGTGAGTGTGTGTTGTGGAAGCTAATGCAACATCACAATCACAGTATAGCCAACTACACATGAGTTCTCAAGTGACATATTTCTGTTGACCGGGTAAATGTATCTCTCATGTAGCCAGTGTCTGTGTCAGAATGTGGAACACAGTGCTCGGAAGGTAATTGGAGGATTTATCCATAGATCAGGTAAGAACAATACTGTTTCACTCTACATGAGTGATTTATTATGAACGTGTACTACATCTACATCTACATGACTACTCAGCAATTCACATTTAAGTGCTTGGCAGAGGGTTCATTGTACCACACTCATACTATCTCTCTACCATTCCAATCCCGATCAGCGCGCGGGAAAATTGAACACCTAAACCTTTCTGTTCGAGCTCTGATTTCTCTTATTTTATTTTGATGATCATTCCTACCTATGTAGGTTGGGCGCAACAAAATATTTTTGCATTCGGAAGAGAAAGTTGGTGACTGAAATTTCGTAAATAGATCTTGCCGCAACGAAAAACATCTTTGCTTTAATGACTTCCATCCCAACTCGTGTATCATATCTGCCACACTCTCTCCCCTATTATGTGATAATACAAAACAAGCTGCCCTTTTTTGCACCCTTTCGATGTCCTCCGTCAATCCCACCTGGTAAGGATCCCACACCGCGCAACAATATTCTAACAGAGGACGAAAGAGTGTAGTGTAAGCTGTCTCTTTAGTGGACTTGTTGCATCGTCTAAGAGTCCTGCCAATGAAACGCAACCTTTGTCTTGCCTTCCCCATAATATTACCTATGTGGTCTTTCGAACTGAAGTTGTTCGTAATTTTAACACCCAGGTACTTAGTTGAATTGACAGCCTTGAGAATTGTACTATTTATCGAGTAATCAAATTCCAATGGATTTCTTTTGGAACTCATGTGGATCACCTCACACTTTTCATTATTTAGCGTCAACTGCCACCTGCCACACCATACAGCAATCTTTTCTAAATCGCTTTGCAACTGATTCTGGTCTTCGGATGACCTTACTAGACGGTAAATTACAGCATCATCTGTGAACAACCTAAGAGAACTGCTCAGATTGTCACCCAGGTCATTCATATAGATCAGGAACAGCAGAGGTCCCAGGATGCTTCCCTGGGGAACACCTGATATCATTTCGGTTTTACTCGATGATTTGCCGTCTATTACTATGAACTGCGACCTTCCTGACAGGAAATCACGAATCCAGTCGCACAACTGAGACAATACCCCATAGGCCCGCAGCTTGATTAGAAGTTGCTTGTGAGGAACGGTGTCAAAAGCTTTCCGGAAATCTAGAAATACGGAATCAACCTGAGATCCCCTGTCGATAGCGGCCATTACTTCGTGCGAATAAAGAGCTAGCTGCGTTGCACAAGAACGATGTTTTCTGAAACCATGCTGATTATGTATCAATAGATCATTCCCTTCGAGGTGATTCATAATATTTGAATACAGTATATGCTTCAAAACCCTACTGCAAACCGACGTCAACGATATAGGTCTTTAGTTCGATGGATTACTCCTACTACCCTTCTTAAACACTGGTGCGACCTGCACAATTTTCCAATCTGTAGGTACAGATCTATCAGTGAGTGAGCAGTTGTATATGATTGCTAAGTAGGGAGCTATTGTATCAGTGTAATCTGAAAGGAACCTAATCGGTATACAATCTGGACCTAAAGACTTGCCCGTATCAAGCGATTTGAGTTGAGGCTGTTTAAATAGTTCACATGTGAAACCTGCACAGGGAAGCTCATATTGTCACAACTGCTACCCCTAGGAAGTGGTGTAAGATAGATAGATGGTGGTGGCTCAGTTTCCTCTGAGTCGTCATGTGGTTTGTTGCTGCTCTCCAGGAAAGCATCCCCAAGTAGGTTGTGCAGACAAGTTACAATGACTAAAACCTGTGTTGTATCAGCTTTATAAATCAACATATAAAAAAAATGCAAAATACGTGGCTCAAGTGGCACTTTCAGACACACTACAAACTCAGCAGGGACAGTATTTAAAGATTGCTTTCTTGTTGTTGACACCTGCAGCAGGCTGAGAGTAGGTTTGCACTCAATTGAGATGCATCATCTCTCACAAGAACATGTTGGAAAATGTCAGAAGAGGTCAGTTTGCAAGGAAGTGAAAACATAGTGTCACTCCTGAAACATCCTCCTATATTACTCCTGTCAGAAATTCCAATGTCAATTTCCTTTCCATAGGACGAGCCAACATCAGTGAACATTAACTCATAGTCAACATCAACGATAACAAGTAACACAATTGATTAAAAAAGTTTCAATATTTTAAACATAGCTGCACAACAGCAACGGTTTCATGTAACAAAATTTAAACAGCCGACCAGTTGCAATGGATAAATAAATTCTTTACCTAGGTTTTGACAAATATAAATTTCTCTTCTTCAGAAGGTAACCTAAGGGCAATGAACATCATAGCTTACGTTAGAAAAGTATGAAACTTATAAGCCAAGAATAAATTTTAAGACAAATTAGACAACTCTTGCATTACAGAAGTATGACAACAACTACTGGTACTTACAATTTTAAAAAGAAATGTTAAAAAGAAATTGGTACATTTAGTCATTTCTGACAGCACAGTAAGAAAAAAGATGATCTTAACAGTGAAGCTTACTGTATACACGTATTTTTAACAAAAGCCTTTAAAGATCTCTTTCATTTCCAAATTGACCACCTGTGGAATAGTATTGATGAATGGCTTTTTAATCGCAAAGAAGAAATTAGGGCCAGACATGAAAGAAAGTTGTTAAAGTTTAGTAATAGGGCCACAAGTAAAAATGTTAATATAGCAGACAATAGTGTCAAACATCAGTTTTACGAAAGAATACTGAATAAAACTAATATTACTTTTACGCAGGCTGAGAATGACTTGTTATGTAAAGGCCTTAAATATAATTTGCCTTCTCAACTCGATAAAGATCCAGTTATCTGTAATCTTATTGTAGATCTTAAAATCAGTTTGGAATCCCTTAAATTAGAGAAATCCGAGCAAGTCAAATGTGCCTACAAATGTAATAACATAATAGACAAAGAAATTAAACTACATTCTAATGTTCAGTTGGGTGAATATAGAATAGTAAAAAACATTAATCGCAAACTGAGAGAACACGACGCATTTGTCACTAACTGCTGTCGTGGCTTATAAAAATGAATATAGTGAAAAGACGGTAAAGTTTTTTGAGGACAATGACATCGCTGAGGTTACCATAGATCCAACCGCGGAATTGCAAAAAGAAATCTGGCATACTTTAGCTAGTTCTGTCAGCTTGTTCAATAATTTCCAAAAGAAATGGCTTATACATATGAACCTGAAACCACCCGTGCTCAAAAGTCAGTTTAAATTGCACAAACAAAATCACCCGATTCGCCCTGTAGTGAATGGAATAGGTAGCCCACATCACACACTCGCTAGGTGCCTCCATTTTAAAATTGAAGATGCTTTCATAATCGAAAATATTTTTTCGGTGAAAAACAGCAAGGAATTGATCGGCAATATTCAAAATGTAAGATGTACGCCTGACACTAGACTGGTTTCCTTTGACATCGTCACTCTTTATGCAAATGTCCCTGTCGATGTAACCATAGCCCTTGTAAATAAGAATCTACTAAAACATAAAAAACTAAGTGAAATTCAGATTGCAGAACTGATTAGTTTCTTTAAAGTTGTTTTGAAATACAATTAATTCACGTTCAGTGGGAAAATGTATATACAACCAGATGGTTTAGCAATGGGTAGTCTCCTCACTGGTATTTTGGCAGATGTTTTCATCAATACTCTGGAACTAACGTTCTTCAATTCAAGTTCAGAATTACGCCACAAAATCCGTTATTATGCATGTTATGTTGACGACATTATCATTGCTTTTGACGGTACTGATCATGAGTTAGAGCTTCTTTTCAGTACTTTCAATGGTTTACATGAAAAAATTTCCTTCACAAAAGAACTTCAGAATGGAAAAGGTGAACTTCACTTTCTTGATTTAACAATTTCTATACATAATAGTTCCTTCAATTTCAACATTTTCCGTAAGGAAACATATTCAGATAATGTCATCTCTGCTGACTCAACTCGTCCAAAAGCTCATAAACTGTCGTTTTTTCATTCTGCCATTCACCATATGGTAACTACTCCTTTATCACATGCCGATCAACAGAAAGAATTGAATGTCATCAAAGCGATTTTGGTTAATAATGGGTACAATCAGAATATGATTGATTGCATGTTCAGTAAGAAAACTTCCCTAAACTGTTCGACTTTGAGCAACAACCTCCCCACTGATAGCAAAAGAAGCTAAAAAACTTATTTCTATTCCTTTCTTGGGCAATATATCATATAGGATAAAATGTCTTCTAATGAAAAAATATAACTGTAATGTCTCCTCCTCTACAGATAACAGTTTAAAGGGAAATCTTGTACATTCAGTAGAGATCACCGGCGATCGGTTTTCCAATTCAGGGGTTTACAAACTAACCTGTAATGACTGTCCTTCATATTATATTGGTCAAACAGGCAGAGCTGTGAAAACAAGATATAAAGAACACCTATTAGGTAAAAAAGGAGCGAATATACACAATTCTGCTTTTGCTGAACACCTCCTGATAGCCAGTCATACGCCAAAACATTTAGAAGACACTGTTATCCTACACAGAGAAGACAAAGGGCGTAGATTAGATATGAGGGAAGAGTTACAAATTTTCAAACTTCTTGAGCTCAAGGATGGTAATATACTGAACAACCAACTAAACCTTACTTGTGGACAATATTTCGAAGGCTTTAATCCTGTACTGTTTACGGTATAACATTAATGCTGGTAACCTTAGTGGTTTATTTCCTTAGGAAGCTGTGATGCACCTTCAGTGCTTTAAGCTCACTACCCCTTATGTAATGGTGGTGTTGTCATGATGTATGTTTGCTACTACATCGGCCCTTATGTGATTTTGTCTGGCTCTAAAATTTTGTTTTTCCTGTGAATGTGTATTAACAGGATTGTGTACCAGTGTTTGTAATTCTTTCTTGACATGAGCCATTATTGTCAATTTTAAATTTCTGACACGTGTACCGTTTGTGAGCTTCACTAATATAGTAATGTAATTTTTTATATATTTTGACTGTATATGCCACTGGGCGTAAGTTTCTCGGTGTAAGCGCCACCTGCCTTTTTTGATGTATAGCTACAGTATTTGTACCAATACTCCCATACTGTTATAACGGGAGTGTTAATTTCCTTCCTTTTTTTTAGTGTTACTCTACCTAAGGATGTTATTAATACTGATAATTTACACGTTGCCTTTGTACGCCAATTGGCACACGTTTCTCGGCACGAGCGCCACCTGCCCTGTTTTCAGAGTAACTACGCTCGCCGATTACACTCAGTCATTTGTAAGCTCTGCAAGATCCATGAGCTACTTTTTATTAACATGGCAAACCTTAATTCTAGGGCTATATTTTATTTTTGACACATGGATCTATGCCAACAATTGTAAAAACAGCGATGGTACATTAGTCCTTACTAACGTAAAATTGTAAGTACCAGTCGTCGTTATCATACTTCTGTAATGCAAGAGTTGTCTAATTTGTCTTAAAATTTATTCTTTTTTCTAACATAAGCTGTGATGTTCATTGCCCTTAGGTTACCTTCTGAAGAAGACAAATTTATATTTGTCGAAACCTAGGTAAAAAATTTCTTTATCCATTGCAACTGGTCGGCTGTTTATAATTTTATTAAAAATGTTTGTAATTATAGGAAATATTGCTGTTCAAATTCTACAGACTTCGTCCTCAAATCATCAGGTAAGGATAGCTGCACAAACAGATGTACTAATTTCCTTATAAGAACTGACAGTATACTTTGTACTATTCCGTTGACATAACTGCGTGATATTCTAAATGCAAAAGCTTATGATCTAAATGACTCTCCTGTTACCATAAACCTAAAAGCAAAACAATATAAAATTAAAATTCAGAAAGTAAGACCGAGATGCATTTGGGGATTGAAAGTTATACATAACTGCACTGTTTAATTTAGACTAAGATGCAATGTAATGATTTGCTAATAATACTGACACACTGCAGGTGAAGATTTTAACAGAAGATGGAAGAATGTTAAACATACCTATTCTACTTCAAGTCAATGTAAGAAATGGCCACTGGCTGATATATTAACATTTCTTGGAAGACTGGGCCAGAAGAAAGAAAGAATCATTGTTCACTATTGTTTCAACCCTTACTTTTGATTCATAATCATAAAATTGTAGTTAACTTCATCAGAAGCTACTTCGCAGAAGTATATCGCACTTTCAGCATTCCGATGTCAGCACTCATTAACATGCAGATGATGAAACTATCACAGTGGACCTTCCTTTGACAGAGAATGAAGATACAACTGTTGATTTTCTCCTATCAACTACTAAAAGGCAGAAGTGAAATGATAAATTTTAGAACTTTTGGAAGTTATCTGTATCAAAAGAGCAAATACTATTAAGAACTTTAACCAGATGTCAGGTGAAGATACTGATTTATTTTTCAGAAACATAGTAATGTCAGTCAAACTGAGGCATGACTCAACCAAACAAATGAAAATTATGTCATTGCAAATGGTTTTTCATTTAAAAATTGTAGTGAACAATGAGCATCACCACCAAAATGTGGATTTTGCAACTGAAAGTAGTTGATTATTCCCAAAGGTATCAATATAATATTTTCTGGCGGTGCAGATTTCACTACCCTCTAAATGTAAGCTATCTGAACATGTTTCCTAGCCAACAGTATGAGAGTTCTAGCACCATGTCATATATGGGCTCTCTCACACATAAATCATGTTTCCAGGTGACACAATAAATATTTGATGGCCCACATGTTAGCAAAAGTAATTTTACCATTACCTTAGCTATTTTGTCTCTGGAAGTTTCTACGATGTCCTATACAATGCAAATTTATCGGTGATGACTTTTCCCACTATACGGGTAAAATAAATTCATTCTGCTACAGTATCCTATTTTTTTACCATAAAACACCTCTCCATTTTCATGATAAAACACCCATCACACGAATCTGTAAACCCTGAGATTGGAAATTTGTTGTGACATTACTTTTGGAATTTTTATTGATATCTGAAATTATTACAGACATGCCAGGGTAGCCAAGAGCGCTAATGCACGACTTCCTGGACTCGGGTAGGCACGCCGGCCCCGGATCGAATCCGCCCAGTGGATTAACAATGAGAGCTGGTATGCTGGCCCGCCTGGATGTGGTTTTCCACATCCCTCTAGGTGAATACCAGGCTGGTCCCCACGTTCTGCCTCAGTTACATGACTCGCAGACATTTGAAACAAATTCACGCTATTCCAGGACTTACACTAGATGCAGACACCTAGGGTACACATCTTCCATCCCGGGAGGGGGGGGGGGGGGGGGGGGGGGGGTTCGGGGTGGCGGCAGGAAGGGCATCCGGCCACCCTCTGGAACTAACACTACCAAATCAATAGTAACCAGGCCGACCCCGCATTGCCGCGAGACTAAGGCCTCAAGGAAATGATGATGATGATGATGATCTGATATTATTACACATTTCAAATATTGTAAGCAGGTGACTTTTAATGGTAAAAACCATTGAAAAACTGAGGGGTGCTCTATGAACAAAGGAGAGATGCTTGTTAGGAATTACTTGCAGAGGCATGGGAAAAACAAATGCATCACAGAACTCAATGGAGAGGAAGACATTACATGTAAAGAAAATGAAATGGCAATGGGTTGGTCATGTAGCCAGGCAAATTGGAGATAGATAAAGCAAGAAAGTTTTTTGCTGGTTTATAAGAGATCAGAAAAGATCAATGTGACCCTCTAACAGAAGGTGAATAGACAATTTTGACTGGAGCAATGTGGATACATACAGCTGAAGACTGTAATACACTAGAGGTGGCCTTTGTCCATCACTAGGCATCAAATGACTGCTACTGATGATGATGATGATGATGATGATGATGATGGGGATGATGATAATGTAAGTGAGGTAATGACCTTGAGGCTCTTAACTTTCACAACTATCACTTAAGTTAAATTTGGAATGAAACATAAAAGGAATTTTTATGTCAACTAGGAAGTTAAACAGAGAAAAGTAATTAAGGAAAGATTACAATACTCACATGTATGGAATACAGGGAGGTTGTGTGTCACCAAGTGCCTGCCTATATGCACGGAAGCTGGATGAACTATCAATAAGTGCACAGTATTCCTTAAGGCCTTCAGTGATATGCTTCTGCCATTCTAACCGACGAATTGGTGCAGAGTCTAGAGCTGACAATAGTGCCAGATAAGAATTGAAGTTATTTATTTTTCTTAGATGCTTCATGATTTTTATAAATTTTACAACATAGCGTTCTCTGTCTTTTGCTTCACTTTGCTCCAGGATTCTTGATCTTGCCCTGAAATTGAGAAGTGTTGGCTATTATGCATGTAACCATTCTCTAACACAAAAATCATTTAGTTACTGTTTTATTTTTTAAATTAATGTCTATTATCTACACTTAACATGTAGTAATCATGAACAATTAAGATATTAAACTGATTCTTGTATTTAACTCCAAAATTTGCTGTGTGTTCTTAGATAAGCACCCTCAAGAAGTATTAATAGGTACAAACAGACCAAAAAGGTGCCAAATACATATTTCAAAAATATATGTTTCAAGGAATGTACATTTACGTGTCTTAAAGTGAAACTGACATATGTTGTTGTCAAGTTTCAAAAAATTCACACAATGTATATGAACTATTTGCACTTTAACGAGCTTCATCACGCATTCATTGTTGCTTTGGCTTTGGTTGAATAAAGAATATGCAGTACCGATGTCTTTACTGAGAGGGAAAAGAGAGAGAGAGACGGAAAAGAGAGAGAGAGAGAGAGAGAGAGAGAGAGAGAGAGAGAGAGAGAGCGTGTGTGTGTGTGTGTGTGTGTGTGTGTGTGTGTGTTAGCATCTCGTACTTTGATTATTTAGTCTTACATGTACCTACATCATATTACTGAGAAGCTTTATTGGAAAAATAATTTAGGCAAGTGCACTACTGCAAACATGTCTAGCAATTTATTTAAATAATTAATACTTAAAAGCATACTCAAGGCTGCTTTCCTGTATTTTTATTTTCTCTCTATTTCATTTGATTATTTAATCTGAGTATGATTCACATTTACTTTTTAGCAGGAATTCAGGCAATTTCAAAGTTAGGATTATTTCAAAATCTTTGTAACAGGTTTATACTGTTCAACATTATATTATGCTCAAGTCTAAGCAGCACTACTAATAATGAAAGGAATTAATTGAACAACTCACCATGTAGCTGAGTTGCTGAACGGCTGATAGGTACAAACAAGTTGAAACCACTTCTGAGCTTCTGAACAGTGTCCTTCCTCAGAGGTAACATTAAAAACCACACACACACACACACACACACACACACACACACACAGTTACATTGTCCCACTGCTGCAGTCCAACTGAGAGGAAGGTAATATCAGGAGGGAGTGGCAACAAGGGAATGTGATGGGAGATGCGTTTACAGGAGGGATAGATAAAACAGTTGGTTTTACACTCCAATGGAAAACCAATAAGTCCACCCCATTGCACCCAGCTTAACATCATATATCATATACTTCCTTCATCACATCTCAACCACTCTCGTTCTATTACCACCTGGATCACTGTCTGTCACTGCTATACCACATCCCCATACATCAAAATCTCCTATCAAGGAATGCCTCCATCAAGCACTGCTTTTTTCAACATCCTGCCGACTCCAGCCACACAACCTAATTCCTTACACATCTAACCAATTACACCTTTGTCATTAACTACTTTTCCTTCAGTGAAAGATATACAAACAAATCTGTGCAATACTGCATGTTTGGACAGTGCTGTGTGGTCCGAGGTATGGTCTGTCTTGGGACAACTCAGTATGTCTCAGCTTTGTTTGGTGCTTGTAGGAATTGCACAATACATCATTTAGCAGTGCGATGTGATACCATTTCTCATAGCATTTGGTGTGGCATTTTTTGATTGGCACAACTTTCTTCAGCATGGCAGAATTGTGGTGTCAGCACTGTTTATATCTGACTATTTGTTCCTGGTACAAATGAAGTTTACAGATCCATGGATACTTGCACAGAAGAAGGGAGTCTAGTGATCTATCATCACTTGCCCTGAAAAATTAATGAGCATCACAGAAGACAAGGATGAGAATTCTCAAAATCTATTGTGCATTCACATAACTGATGCATGCAACATATTTGCTATGGAGCAGTGTTACAACATTGTGGAGAAAGAATTAAACATTTAACCGACAATGAAAGGGCAAAAAATTACACAACTATATACAATTTGTATGGGATTTATCGTTTTCTACATCAAGAATCACTTTGTGCTGAATTTGTAGACATGGAACATATGATAAAATTAGTGGTACAAATAGTAAATTTTCTAACATTGTGGGTATTATTATACCGTCAGTTGGCAACAGGTTTTTTTTTTTGGACTGAATGAAGAAGTATGGAGACATTACAGATTGCTGTGAAATATGTTGATTAAGTCATGGGGTGTAACAGGAAGGATTTTTTGAATTAAGACTCACTATTGTCGAATTTCTCAAAAAAAGAAAAGCAGGATCAAAAATTAAAATGTCTGGAATGGACTGCAGACAAAGCATTTTAAGTGGACTTTACTGCACACTGCCCACACTATCACACTGCATAGTGAGAAACAATTTATTTCTAATTTCATGGGGACACATTTAAAAAGAAAATGGCATTGTGGAAGGGACAACTTCTGTATAATAATATTAATAATAATAATAATAATACTGTCCACTATCCTAAGCTCACTGACGTTTAAGAAACCACGAATTTTGAAGAATTCACTGTGGTGTTACAAGAATTATAAGAATAGTTTTCTAAAGATTTTGAGGACACTACCAATTTTACACCTGTTTTGGTGGTCATTTGTCATTTCAGTTGAGAGTGCACATATCATAAGATTAATCTGAAAAAATTCGTAAAGAGCCACAACTAATACACAGTGCATAATAGTAGTTAACTGACTACTAAGAACAAAAAGGAAATGAATCAAAGTACAATGTGAAAACATACTTAGGTTAAGAAGAAAACGTCATACATATACACTGCTGGCCACTAAAATTGCTACACCAAGAAGAAATGCAGATTATAAACGGGTATTCATTGGACAAATATATTATACTAGAACTGACATGTGATTACATTTTCATGCAATTTGGGTGCATAGATCCTGAGAAATCAGTACCCAGAACAACCACCTCTGGCCGTAATAACGGCCTTGATATGCTTGGGCATTGAGTCAAACAGAGCTTGGACGGCGTGTACAGGTACAGCTGCCCATGGAGCTTCAACACGATACCACAGTTCATCAAGAATAGTGACTGGCGTATTGTGACGAGCCAGTTGCTCTGTCACCATTGACCAGATGTTTTGAATTGGTGAGAGATCTGGAGAATGTACTGGCCAGGGCAGCAGTCAAACATTTTCTGTATCCACAAAGGCCCGTACAGGACCTGCAACATGCGGTCGTGCATTATCCTGCTGAAATGTAGGGTTTCGCAGGGATCGAATGAAGGGTAGAGCCATGGGTCGTAATACATCTGAAATGTAATATCCACTGTTCAACATGCCATCAATGCGAACACGAGGTGACCACGATGTGTAACCAATGGCAGCCCATACCATCATGCCGGGTGATACGCCAGTATGGCAATGACGAATACACGCTTCCAATATGTGTTCACCGCAATGCCGCCAAACACAGATGCGACCATCATGATGCTGTAAACAGAACCTGGATTCATCCGAAAAAATGACGTTTCACCATTAGTGCACCCAGGTTCGTCGTTGAGTACACCATCGCAGGTGCTCCTGTCTGTGATGTAGCGTCAAGGGTAACCGCAGCCATGGTCTCCGAAGTTGATAGTCCATGCTGCTGCAAACATCGTCGAACTGTTCATGTAGATGGTTGTTATCTTGCAAACATCCCCATCTGCTGAATCAGGGATCGAGACGTGGCTGCACGATCCGTTACAACCACGCGGATAAGATGCCTGTCATCTTGACTGCTAGTGAGACGAGGCCGTTGGGATCCAGCATGGCATTCCGTATTACCCTCCTGAACCCAGTGATTCCATATTCTGCTAACAGTCATTGGATCTCGACCAACGCGAGCAGCAATGTTGCGGTACGATAAACCGCAATCACGAAAGGCTACAATACGACCTTTATCAAAGTCAGAAACATGATGGTACACATTTCTCCTCCATACACGAGGCATCACAACAACGTTTCACCAGGCAACGCCGATCAACTGCTGTTTGTGTATGAGAAATCGGTTGGAAACTTTCCTCATGTCAGCAACTTGTAGGTGTCGCCACCGGCGCCAACCTTATGTGAATCCTCTGAAAAGCTAGTCATTTGCATATCATAGAATCTTATTCCTGTTGGTTAAATTTCGCTTCTGTAGCACGTCATCTTCGTGGTGTAGCAATTTTAATAGCCAGTAGTGTATAAGGAGTCAAATATCTCCTCCATAAGACAATCAATGCAAAACTGAATCAACACAGTGCCTGCACCATCAGGAAGACAACTAGGCCACCAGGTAGCAGTACTGGTGAGCATTAATACTTATGACATAAATAAAATTATTATAATCCCATAAAGACAGAGAGACAACCTGGAGGTTGTGAATAATTATGGAACAAATGTACATCAAATCAAAAATCATAAAATAACAACTACCTTAAACACAAAATCAAATATCAAGTTGTAGGGAAGGGGTGCCAATAGGAGACTGCCAGGTAAAGGTGGGGAAGGCCAGTCTATGAGCCAGTATAATGAATAAGCTCTCTACTACAAAGCACTTAAGATTAAAATAGATATACACACATTAACTGCCTGTACACTGCATGAAGCATAGGAAATACATTCACATTTTTTTTTACTTTTTTATATGTACTTTTACAACATAGGCTTCATAAGCAACACTGGTCATTAGTGTAGAATGCTGTCACTGAATAGCAGGAATTCCAGTACATCACAATGACATAAAGTGAACATATGATCGTAAATCTGCCAGGGACCATCCAGGTGCAGGAAGCTGAGGCTGGAGAGACCGGAGGGGGGTTAGGGGCAGCAGGATCTGCCAGGGAGGAAATTGACAAATGGCACATATAAATAAAATAATGACATATGTAGGTAGAATTGCAAAACACGATTATTTTTTTCATATACAGAGTAGGATACAGACCACTGGGTTAAATAATTACATAGAAATATTTCAACATAGCTTTCATAGGCAACACTGGTCATTAATGTAAACTAACAATATTATGGTGGACAGAATTACAGGATACAATAATCAAGAGCATACAATAGTTACAAATAGAGTGTGGATCATGGGTTGCAACACTGGTCATTAATGTAAACTAGTAATATTATGGTACAGCATACAATAACAATGGACTGATGGAAATCAAACAAATATAAACAGACATATGGTAGAATTGTAGAAACATGACCATACCTTAATGTACAAAAAGTAATCCCATAGGATAAAGACCACTGGGTTACAAAATTACATAGGAATAATTTGACATAGGTTTCATAGGAAACACTTGTCATTAACGTGAACTGACAACCTTATAGTACAGCATACAACGACGACATATACAATTGCGTGACGTAGACAACTGTATTCACTTTGTGTCACTGCTATTGTATGTTGTACTATAAGGTTGTTAGTTTAAAGTAATGATCAGTGTTGTCTATGAATCTATGTGGAACTATTTAAATGAGATTATTTAACCCAATGGTTTTTATCCTACGGGGTTAATTTCTGTGCATAGATATATCATCATATTCCTGCAGTTCTACCTACAAATTTTATTATTTTATTTACGTCTGTAATTTGTCAACTTCCTTCCCAACAGATCACATAGCCCACTCCCCTGCCCTCTCCCCAGACTCAGCTTCCCTCATCTGGATGATCCCTGGCATATTTATGTTTGTATGTTCACTTTATGTCATTGATATTGTGCAGCATAATTCCCATCATTCAGTGATGTCATTTTATACTATTGACCAGTGTTGCTGATGAAGTCTACACCACGAAAATATAAAAAAATAAGAATAAAAAATTAAAAATATATTTCCGCTGCTTGATGGTATGCACATGTTGTCAATCTTTTGCATTTACCTCCAGGTCATATCTTCATCTTGCTGGGACTATAATAATTTTATTTATATCGTAAGTATTAATGCTCACCAGTACTGCTGCCACCTGGTGGCCTAGTTGTCTTCCTGAATGGTGCAGGTGTTGTATTGATTCAGTTTTGCACTGTCTTATGGACACGATATTTGACTCCATACCTATGTATGACATGTTCTCCTTAACCTTGGTGCATTTTCACACTGTACCTTTATTTATTTCCTGTTTTTTCTTGGTGGTCAGTTAACTACTATCAGGTTGGTGCAAAAGTTCGCAGCATTTTTGTTTTGCATGTTGGTATTCTGGTTGCTATGGGTTTATTTGTCAATTGTAATTTTTTATTTGTAGTTCACTATTGTTATCTGAGTTTATACATTGTCATTTGGAGATAGTGAGTGGAGCTATAGACGCTAGAAAATAGTGTGCCAAGTGAAGAAATCAGAACATTTCTAATATATTCTTCTGTTCGAGTCCAATAGGGGGGGTAACAGCAACGGAGGCAGCCAGAAACATTTCTGCTGTCTATGGGGATAATGCCACTGGACTGAGAATGACAAGAAAATTGTTTTCTCATTTTGAGGAGGATCATTTTGACATTAGTGATTCTCCACATTCAGGAAGACCTTCGAGGTTTGATGAAGATGGTTTAAATGCATTACTCCACAATGATCCACGTCAGTGTACTCCAGAACTGGCAGATGTGATGAACTGTGATCATTCCACCAATGTACAACATTTGCTTGCAATGGGGAAGGTTCAAAATTCGGGTTTATGGGTACAGCTTGCTCTAAGCCAAAATTACAAAAATCAGTGGATGGGCATGCATGCACCTCTGGTTGCACATCATCAACTGGCTCATGAAAATCAAAGACCATCAACTTCCTGTAGCATTACTGGTGATGAGAAATGGTGTCTTCCAGCTCCCATAAGGAAAAGAAAGGAATGGATGAGCCCAAACAATGCAACAAAAGAAAACGTTATGCATCTGGTGAAATGGTGACGGTGTGATGTTCTACGAGTTGCTTCCCGAATGTAACCATCACTGCTGACATTTATTGTCAAAAACTGAGATGTCTTGCAGACACAATACAAGAACAACAACTAGGTAGATTGCGTGAAGTGATGCTACTCTGTGATAATGTCGACCAGTATTCTGCTGGACTGACAAAAAACACTATACAGGATTTGGGATGGGAATTCATTCCACACCCACTGTACTCACCTGAACTTGTGCTTTCAGATGATCACCTCTTCCAATATCTATCCAACAACTTTCAAGGCACTTCCTTTCTGGATGAAAATGTGCTTCGAACGTGGCTTCGCCTCAAAATCAGTGTTCCAGAATCGAAAAGTTACCTGTTGGTAGACTGTTGTAAATTGTGAAGGAGAATATAAGACTAATGACTAAAGTCTCTGTAGTATGTATCTATTGTGTTTCTTAAACCTATGGAAAAACACTACGAACTTATGCACCAACCCAGTACTATGCACTATGTATTATCTGTAGCCCTGTACCAATTTTTTACTATTAATCTGATGATGATGTTCATCACATAGTTGTAAGCAACAAATTGTTGCTAAGAATTTATAGCAATATTATGAAATTTACATCAAAGCAGCAAGAGAAATCTTAAACATGATTTCCTACTAAAGTACAACCACTCATCTCGTCAGACAAAGCATATTTACTCTGCAAATTGTGTCAAACATATTATGGATGTGATTGTCTGAAACCACTCATGGCAATAGAATAATGTAGTTGTGTCAAAATTATTCCTCCAATTATCACTCAGAACCTGCAGAATGTCAACAATAAAAAAGATCATAACAATTTACATTCAGTTGTGCAGCAGCAGCATTGACAGTGAGCTTATGTTCTTAGAATGTCACAATACTCTATGAATTCTAGTGACAAGGCTGATGATACTGTATATAATGAAACCAGTGAAGATGCTATAGATTTTGGAAGTAACAATGGCAGTTCTGAGGAAAGCTTCAGGGACAGCAGTAAAGAACCTAACGAAGATTATGGATTTGCAAGCTGTCATGTATGGAATGAAATTCATGTAAGTAATTTTTCTCCTGCACCACCAGTTTTCCCTTTTACTTCAACCTTAGGATTAAAAGAAATTTAGATACAAATGCTGCACCACTTGAGTATTTTGAAATATTTCTGACAATATGCTGATTTGTATTATAGTAACTGAAACTACTACGTAGACATACCAGGAAATCCCCAAATTCTCCAAAAATATGAATTGTAGCTCAAAGAAGTGGATGGATGTCAGTAAAGATGAAATGAAGGTTCTCATAGATATTTTGTTACTACCAAGTATACTCAATTTACCTAAAAAGAATGGTACTGATCCAAAAATGAAACAAATTGTGTTCCAATTATTTTGAAAGTCATGCCACAAAAAAGATACAGATTAATTAGTAAATACTGGCACTTTTTGGGTAATTCCACTTGCAACCAAAATATCCATCCACATCCAAAGTTATGTAAGTTTATTATTATTCACAGGAAGACTTGGCTGGAAACAGTATACGATCTTGCTTTGTTATAAAATTGTTTGTCCTGTGGGAATCACATCTTTATTAAATACAGAACTTTTTACTTTACGTAGGCAAAAGTACGCCATACTTGGATAAGTGTGAGGAATGCCCCGTGTCTAGCAAAACTGTTTTACATCTAATGGATTCTCTATTAGACAAAGGCCAATGTGTAACAACTGACAATTTTTACACATCACCTGAACTTACCAATTATTTGCAACAATGAAGAACACATACCTACAGAGCTCTTTGAGTGAATAGAAAGATTGACCAACCATTTTTACAGCCATAGACCTTAAATAGGGGAAATCAGAGGTTTCCCATCATCCTAAAATGGCAAGACAAAAAACAATCTCGAGCACTAAACATAACCCATCATTGCGTATAATACAAACAAAAAGGAGTGACGAAATAAGGACACCTTAACTGATAACGATACAATTGGTGGTATTGACAGAGCTGATCAGGAACTTTCTTATTAGGAGAACACACAGAAACAGCAGAAGGAGGGAGGAAAAAAAGAAGCACTGCAAAGAAATTATCTGAATGGGATGGAAATCAGTAGATGTGATGTACATGTACAAACAAATAATTACAGTTTCAGAAAAATTGGATATTTATTCCAGAGAAAAAGCTTCACAAATTGAGCAAGTCAATAACAGATTGGTCCACTTCTGGCCCTTATGCAAGCAACTATTTGTCTTGGTACTGATAAAGTTGTTGGATATCCTGCCAAGTTCTGTCCAGTTGGCACGTTAGATCATCACAATCCCATGCTGGTTGGAGTGCCCTGCCCATAATGCTCTCAACATTCTCAACTGGGGAGAGATCCGGCGACTTTGCTGGCCAAGTACAGAAACAGACAACAGAAACACTCGGCATCTTTTTGATCAGTCTCCATTCAGTACAATTATTATATTAAAAATAAATTCAAAAATTAAGAAAACTTTTTTGAATTTAGATGGAAGTAATTTTCGATAAATACGTAAATGCAGACAAGGAGATCCATGTATAACAAGACTCGAAGAAAGGCACTTCATATCCCACATACTTCAGAATCCAGTAAAAAACGATCCGTGTAGGTGTGCTGCATGCTGTTTCCAAAAAGAGATGCTAATGGGAAAAAAATATGGTAAAAAAACCAAGAACCTGGTGCAGAGAAGGCGATGTGGGCTTATGTAGGGAACCTTACTTCAAGCTTTACCACACTCGGAAAAGTTTTCAATAAGTTTCTTCTGTGTTTATAACATTGAACATGATTTTCACGTTTCCCGCATTATGTAAGATAAATATCAATTAAAACTCATTTCTCTTGTTACATTCCTTTAATACTATCCTTATGACTATTCTAATTATTGAATAAAAATGCACTGTGATTTTATAATGCAAAATCAGAAAATCGCCCATGGTTAAAAGTATTTAACAAAATCCCTAATCAGAGCTTTGACCACCTTTCATTGTGTCCTGAAATGAGCAACATCCTTTCTACCTCTTACAAAGTGGTATTCCACTGCCCATGCAATCTACAAAATATCCTGATCAATCCTTATGCCCAACATATTCCGAATCCCTCACCATATGGGTCATATCACTGTGGAAGACACAGATGCAGTACCAGGCCTATGCACCAACCCAGCAGCACATACTTTTCCAGTCCCATCACAGGTGTATTTTACCATATCGGGACACATAACAGCCTGCAAAAGCAGTTCAGCCACATACCAGTTCTGATGTAGCTTATGCAAAGCCTTTTACGTGGGTGTGATTACCAACCAGCGGACCACCTGAACGAATGGTCAACTGAGACTAACAGAAAAGTTGACCACCCAGTGGTAAACATGCTCCAAAATACAACATGCAGAATGGCTTTAACTGCTGCTTCACAGCCCATGCCATCTGGATCATCACCTTCAATACCGTCTTTTCTGAATCATGTTGAACTTAACTGGCCGGAGATAGTAGTCATGTGTGTGCCAGGTGTGCTAACATGTGTGAATGTTTGTGTGTGTTTCTTTCTTTGTTTCTTTTTTTTTTCAGAAATGATGAAAGCTTTGGCTGAAAACTCAATGTGTAATGTCTTTTCACTTTGCCTGTCTGCAACTAAACATGCCATATTTATGGTGAGTAGCACTTGATTGTTTTCATAATGTTGTTGATATTTCAGTCTGAACATTGTTTGATTACATTGATATTACCTTTTCTTCTTTGGGGACCACAGTAAAATATGTCTTTTAATGACATGATTATTACAAATATTAGCCAGCTACATTGCTCTGTAAATTGGTTTTATTTTATATTTTATAAATCATTCACGATGAGCCCATCTGGCGTATTGCCATCATCAGGTGCTCTGTAAATAAGTAAGCAAGCAATGGTCTTAATACAATGGTCTGTAGCTATGATCAGAAAATGTATTATACATCATTAGGTGTTTTTACCTTACATGTTGCTGTCATGTCCCGTCTTTTTTAGAAATACTACTTTTTCCTTACATGTACACCGGAGATGTGTATCTGATTTTGGTTGGTTTCCATGTATGCTGTTTTTCTGACAGTTTGGGTGACAGTGGATTAGCAATATTACCTGCTTGCATAGTTACCATTATAAATAACTGATGAGTGGAAACTCAGTTTTTTCTATTATTTTTATAGGTTTGGTTCCAATTATGTTTTTATCTGGAATTTATTCTTGTATTATTAGAGATTTTCATTTTATATTTTTATTTTTTCATAATAATTTTGTTATTGTCTATAATTTATGCTGGTGTTATGTCTTTGTATTATACTTTTGTACTGTTATTGCTGTTATTATGGATATGCGATATTTAACATCTCCAATTTATTACTTTACTCGTTACCTCGATGTATACCGTGAATAAAGTTTTCTATGTATTTTTTGTGCTTTAGGTCAGTTTGTTCATTCAGTTAATTCATAGGGTTGCTGTATTCATGTGAATATATCTCTGTTTCCTCAAGGATGTTCATCAATGTCCCATTCTGCGTAATATGGAGGATTTCTAATGCTTTGTTTATAGATTGTACGTCATGTTTTTCTATTTGTAGATGTTGAAAAAAAGTGCATGGGTTCTTTTCATTTCCTCTGGTATGCTCTTTACCTCTAATTTTGAATGTTCTAATGGTATGACCTATGTAGAATTTGTGGCACGTGTTACACGAAATTTTGTAAATTCCGGGTTTGTTGTGTATGGGAATTTTCAATCTGCCTTTGTGGATTTTGTGCTTGAGGCTTTATGTGTTTTGATATGCAAAGGCAATATAGGTTTCATTGAGTAATTTGTTAATTTTGTTCGAGATGTTTCCTAGATAAGTTGTGGTTATGAATTTTTTCTCTTCTTTTTCGTCTGGTTGTGTTTTATTGTAGTATAATTGTGTTACAATTTTGGGGTCAACGTTGTTTTGCTGGATAACGTATTCTAAGATTTTTATTTCCTTCTGAATTGATTCATCTCCTAGTTGTAAATTTATTAATCTGTTAAGCAATGTATGGAAGAATGCGAGTTTGTGGGCTTTTATTATCAATGATTTTGGATGACATGAGTGTACATAAGCAATAAACGCATTCCAGATGAAAATGAAATTATGACAAGCACAAGTAAACGCAAACTTTTTTTTTTTTTTTCTTCAATACATTAGCCAAAGTTAATCCTAAAGAGCGAATAAAATATGTAAGCATACTTTTTGATTTGGTGGAAGAATTTGAAAACTGATTTCCCCTTTCACAAAAAAATACAGATAAGTAGCCAAAATATTTTCAGATGAAATGTGTAGAGTTGCAGTCTGACATCCAACTAAAAGAAAAATTTGATCTTTTATCTTCGTTGGACTTATTCAAATCATACCTACCACGGGACAAATATCCCTTGCTGCACAGTCATACATCACGTAAATCATCTTTGTTTGGAAGCACACATGTTTGTAAACATTTATTTTCAAGAGTAAAGCACACAGAGACTATTGTGCACAATTTCTGACTTTGGAAATTCACCACTTTGTGCTCCTGCCAGAAACTCTAAATACCACGGCAATAAACAAATGAGAGCTAGGATATATCACCGCAATGCCTCCCTCGATACGGTTTGTATATGAAACCATTTAGCATCAACAATGGCTGCTTGAGGACTTTGTTGAACAAGCAAGTGGATCAGTGGATGTTCCAAGTAATCCTGCCATGTTCCTTACCATACCTAAAAAGGCTACATTTTGTTGCCTGGAACATGTGTCCATTGCAATCTGAAGCACTTTTTATTTCAGGACAATATAAGTCAACGAAACGGTATCTGTGTACCTGCATAATCCACAGCAGACTGCACCAGTTGCCCCAGATACGATTACACCTGCCACAGCACTTGAGTGGTGAGCTGACACTGCGGACATAGTTGTATGTACCATTAGGGTCAGCGAACAAGTTGACAATTATTCTTTAATATGGTCACATTCTGTGGTTCAGTGCCTATCAATTACTCTTACAATCTTATGTTATCTAATGACTGCACATATGCAACATTGTCATACCAGAATGAATTGCACAGGTTCAAACATCACGGTACGACAAATGACGCATACTACCCTCTATATCAGACAGAGAGAGAGAGAGAGAGGGAGGGAGGGAGAGAGAGAGAGAGAGAGAGAGAGAGAGAGAGAGAGAGAGAGAGAGAGAGAGAGAGGGAGGGAGGGAGGGAGGGAGAGAGGGAGGGAGGGAGAGAGAGGGAGGGAGGGAGGGAGGGAGGGAGGGAGGGAGGGAGGGAGGTGGGGGTGAATTTATTTAATATGGATACAGTACGATTCAAGTCATAGTACTCCCATGGACAAGGTCAACATATTGCTTTGGATCTGCAGCTCCTACGTTTATGTTTACTTCTGTACATGTGTAACACTCTTGCGCTTTCTTTTAGTCATGTTTATTAAATTCATTTTGCTGCTGCTCATTGTAGATGTCAAGCCCCTTGCACAAGAATGAGGACTTTCAGGCACCGTTCCCTCTCACCCTGGAGTGATGGAATGCTACAATGTGAATTAATTATACTTACCAATAAGACATTTTATTGAAGTGTTCTGTGAATTTAGTCAAGTTAGGGCTGCGTTCTTCATTTTGTTCTTGTGCCCATATTAGGACTTCAGGTATTTCAATTTTCATAAATAAATTAGAATCTAACAGTGTCATCTGTTCAGCAATTTGTTCAGATTTAAAATCCAGCAGAGTGGCTTGTCTGGAATGGAAAACAAGCACATATTCAAAAACAGAAAAGTACCGTGACAAATGAATATTGAAACTGCCCTTACTTATTTAATATTAACCAGTCTAAGTAATATGTGGGGTAATGTGTGCAGAAATATGAAAGAAGTCAACTGAATCTTGAGTAACAATGTTCAATTTTTTATTTGTGTGCCTACCGACAGCTCAACCAACATAATAAACAAGAACAAAATACATTTGAATGAAGAAGCAAGACAGAGAAATATGAACTTCAAGTTTTCCAAGTATATACAGCGTTCTGAATTCACAGGAATGCAGATGGGTAAATTAATCTAAAATCAGTGACATTTCAAGTTACTCAAATAAGAGAGAAGATGGTTATACACTGCTTGATGTTGAAGCCTTCAGTCATATGTAATACAAAATTAAAGACAAACTGCAGCAAGAGTTTGTGTCTACAACATTCAAAGAAGCTCTTTCAAGCAGAACAATCCAGATGAAATGCCTGGTGAAATTAGTTCTGAAATCTTTATATTGTAATAATGGATTCAAATGATTACCAATGTCAATGCAGCTTGACACTGTGAGGTGTAAATACAGAGGAAAATTTAAGAAAATGTAACTAAAGTGGTATAAAATTGAATGGCTTGCTCCAAATTACATTCATTTATCATCTCCAGCAATAGGATGGTTCTGTTTAGCTCCAGGAACTATTTGAAAATGATAATTCCACATGCACAAAGTCAGTCTATAATTATGTCAGTGAAGGTGATGAGAGTGACGTCTAGTACCTCACAGTTGCCATACGTAGTTTCATAAATAGCTTCATCCCAATTTGACAAATGGTGACAGCTGCAGAACATGAAGTGGTATGGGGATGAATAAGACAGGTGTTGCATCTGCGAAAAGTTGTGGTGTAGTCTCTCTCTCTCTATGAATTGTCACACTGACTACAATATCTACACGTAACATTAGAAAGTGGAACATGCATATGAAATCAGTTTTTTGGATGGCGTATGGAAGACTTTGATCCTATTTGAAATTTTTTGGTGAGGTGAACTCTATCTAGCTGAATTGGTGACCACATAAAATTTGAACTGTTTTTCAGTAGCACTCAGGTATTCTGGAATCTTGTGAAGTCAGTCTGGAGCAAAACAATGAATTCAGAGGCACGAAAGCTTTACCCAGTTGCTTTCGTCACTTTAGAATGTTATAAGGATGCTCAGAGACTCTAAATAGGAATAAATAGAAGAAAAATAGCGAAAGAACGTTGTTTGAAAGTAGAGAAGCAATACTTAAGTGCCATTCCATGCCAAGTGGTCTAGAGGTTCCTGCATGACCACCATGGATTATGATAAAATTTTATGTGAACATTCACTTATGTTCCCAATAAACACTGGTAAAGTTTAACGATTACCAATTCTATACTTACAGAGCTATAGTAATTTCTTTGACTACATAGTGCAGCTTTCAACAAAGCATCTGAGTTTTCGGCAACATTGAGACATCACATCTCTGCAATATCTTCTTGAATGAAACAAAACTAGACCATCTAGTACAACTTTTCACATCTTCTTAAGTGAAATAATTTTTAAAAAGATCTTATGAGCTATTTTCATACAGGTCATTTGAAGCAAAATCGGCTGAAAAAAATAGACACTTGAAAACAATGTTATGTTTAGTTTTCTGTACCTCTGGAAGTAATTGTGTGATGAACATGAAACTTTGCATGTAGTAACTTACCAATACAAGGTCCTCAAATATACAATTTTATTCTGCTACTGCTTTCCAACACCTTACAAATTGAAGGCAAAGCTGACAAATTTTGTAAAACGGCCCAAAACAGATTAAACTAAACTAACTAAACTCTGTCCGGACAGGCCTTGGAAGGCCCGACAGGACTGACCGGCCGCCATGTCATCCTCAGTCCACAGGCGTCACTGGATGCGGATATGGAGGGGCATGTGGTCAGCACACCACTCTCCTGGCCGTATGTCAGTTTACGAGACTGGAGCCACTACTTCTCAATCAAGTAGCTCCTCAGTTTGTCTCACAGGGCAGAGTGCACCCCACTTGCCAACAGCACTCGGAAGACTGGATGGTCACCCATCCAAGTGCTAGCCCAGCCCGACAGTGCTTAACTTTGGTGATCTAACAGGAACCGGTGTTACCACTGCAGCAAGGCATTTGGCCCCCAAACTTTAAAAAAAGTTTGCTGCTAACTCTTTTAAACCATTTTCATTTGAAAGATCATGTTTTAAAGTGTCTTCAAAACTAAATTTGATTTTGCAAAGTAAGCATATAAGGCCCTAAAACACAACAAAATGGAGGTGCATTGAAAATACACGCTTAACATGCTGGTACTCAAATTAGACACCTTTTACTATGTTCTATAATTGTTTAGTATTTTCTGAGGAAAGTAATATCAAAGGTCCTGATGCATTAAGAAGTGACACTGATTATGAACAACACAAAAAATTTCAAAAAAGAGGGTGCCTTTTGCTATGACTTATCATGGCATATTTCAGCTTGTTTTTCTGCTGTAATAACTATAGAATTAAACTGGTTATAAAATTCAACATTTAACTGTGCATTACCAAGGTACTGATGATCATGGTAGTAGAACTGTTGGACAACAGCTACAATACACATTGTGAAATTTTGGTGACTCTTTTATTTGGAAAGGGTTCATTGTTCATTTATTAGAGAATTTTTAGTATGTCTTTTTACTGTACAATACTATTGACATGCTAGTTTAATTCCAGTTTAAAGTATAGTATATTTTGTTTTCTCATAGCTTGCAGTGTATGTGGAACATTACTGAACTGATGAAAAATTTGTATAAAAGTGTTTTTATGGTCCCTGGTGGCTTAACCACTGCTGGTTTTTAAGTGAGAAACCCATCATCCCCATCGCCATAGGGACCACCACACTGGTAGCTGTACAACAGCAGCTACAGGTGGTTTTCTTTATCCCAGGTTTCCAAGGACCTGTTAATGGTTTCTCCACATAAGACCTCAGGCTTCATGATAGATTTCTCTGTAAGCACCCAAAGTTGGAAGAGGTCTCTTTTATGATTCTAAGCTGATGTTTACACTTCAAGATACTTGAATTTTTTACGTGTTTCATTAATTTGCTAGCCAGATGGTGGTACAATAATGCAATGATACACTGTTCTGGAGGCCAGCACTTGTCACTCCTTGCTGGCCAATAAAATTAATTTTTCCATAAAAGCATGTAGCATACTGTCCTGATTGGAGGTCTGATGTTAATATATCTCCTTCACTACTGTCTCTAATTTTGGCCGGAAAAGACGATGCATCATTTGAAACTCGGACGACCTGAATTATTGTTTCACAAAATGGCAAAAAATAATGAATGTGGGATACATGACAAAACTGTATTTTTACATATTCAATCAGCTCTTTCATAAATCATGCACAATCATTGCATCATGTTGCAGACAACGCACAAATTGTTAGCTTCACATGTCTCAGTAAATTCATGTTACTGGCCATGAAGGAGTGATAAGTGCTGGCTTCCAGAACAACGCATCATTGCATTTAAACCAGCACAATCTGGCTGGCAGTATAGTTTTCCTCACAACATTCTACAGCAAATTAATGAAACCTGTAAAAAATTCACGTAGCTTAAAGTAAACACAAGCTTAGGATCATAAAAGAGACCAAACTTTGCCTCTGACAGATAAATGCATCATCAGGCTTGAGATCTTGTATAAAGAAACCCTTATCAGGCCCTTGGCAATCTGGGGTAAAGAAACCACCCTATGGATGCCGCTGCACAGCTTCCAGTGTGGTCCCTATGGGGATGCTGCTTTTTTCCCGTTTAAAAGAAAGTAGCAGTGGTTAAGCCACCAACGGCCATAGAAACACATTAAAAAATTTTCATCAACTCACTTATGTTCTGCATAAACTGCAAACTATGTGAACACAAAATATGCTATACTTTACACTGGAATTAAACTAGCACATTTCACAATAAAAAGACATACTAAAAATTCTCTAATACATGAATCCTTTCCAAAAAATGTTAGGCAGACTGCTTGAACTTCACCAATACTTACACAATGTGACAATGTAAAACTTGAATGCAGTTTATATACAATGTGTATTGTAGCTTTTGTCCAACAATTTTACTACCATAATCTCCAGTGCCTTGGTAACACACAGTTAAATTTCAAGTTTATAACCTGTTCGATTCTGCAGTTATTTCAGTGGAAAACCAGCCTGAAATATGTCATAACAACTCATGGCAAAAAATTTCCCTTTTTTGAAATTTTTCGTGTTCTTCAGACTCAATCTCAGTTCCTAGTCATCATGACTTTTGACATTACCTTTCTTAGAGAGTACTAAACAATCGTAGAACATTGTAAAAGATAAGGATAAAAGCTGAAGAACTGAATAAAAATTTGTGCCACAAGGCCAGGACTCGAACCTGGGTCTCCTGCTTGCTAGGTTTATTCAAGTGATGGCATTGGCACAAATTTTAATTCATTTCTTCAGCTTCTGTCCTCATTGAAGATAAAGCTGAGACTCAATATGTCTCAAGTAAAATGTAATTCCATCAGATGAATAGTAAAAGATGTCAGATTTAATTTGAGTGCCAGTAGAATAATGACTGGAAAGCAGTAGAAGACTGAAATTTCTGATTCTAAAACCTTGTATTGATAAATTATTACTTGCAAGTTTCAGGTTTATGCTGCTATTACTTCCTAACATATAAAAAGCTAAACTTCACACTTTTTCTAGTGTCCATTTTTCGGCTGACTTTGCTTCAAATCATACATATGAAAACTGCTTACAAAACACTTTTTTTGTTATTCCACTGAAGACAGCCCAAAACTTTGTACAAGGTCACCTAGTTTTGTTTCTTTATACAAAATATTGCTAGAGATAATATGCCTCAAATTTGTCGAAAACTCATGGTTGCACTGTTAAAAGCTGCACTACGGGGTCAAACAAATTTCTGTTTCTTTGCTGAAAGTATTATAAAGGCAAAACTAAAACTATACCAATGTTTACTGGGAACACGCATCAATGTTCACAAAAAATTTCAGCAAAATCCAGGATGGTCACATGGGAACTTTTTCTGAAATTAGACTACTTGGTAAGGTATGTCTCATAATGCATATGGTGAAACATGCACCCAGCATCAAATAAAAAAAATGCCACATATAATAGCGCCTGAAACAAATTATTTCATATTACTCTGAAAACTGTAGACATTTGTTACTAATGGTTCCCAGTAGTTATGATTATAAAAGATGAATTTCAAACCATTTCTGGATGATAGTATAGCATTTTACTCTACCTAAATATTACACACATTTAAAAGTGAAGCGAATGTGAATATTAGTGTTGTACTGATGTAATAACAGTAACTTAACAGCTGATTAAAATCTAACATCTCTGTGAAAAATGTAACAAAACTGACACAGGTCATATGCCACACATTATTATATTACCTTGTATACACATTGAGTGAAGACAGTAAGGTACTAGCACTGCTTTGCAGTTTCTTGGCATTGTATTTTTCTAGGATCTTAACGCGAAGAGCTTTCGCCATTGTGAGATCCCCACTACAAAGTAGCTGATAAACAAAATCCATAAGAGTTTTCAGCACCACATCATCAAGGTCTGAAATTCTGAGAAGGAAACATATATTACATTGATCTCATACTCAGAATTATGTGTTATTAAAGTATATAAAAAAGTTCAGATATATTAAAAAAGAAATTACAATTTCACAATAGTTCATCTAAATTTTCATCAGTGATGCACATTTACAAACTAATCTGCAACAATGGACAACAAAAAATGTTTCATACAGAAAAGTTTCTCCAATCTTTCATCCCCCTCGTTCATCGCTGTGGGATGTCAGTGTTGATTTCATGTTTGCTTCTGAAACTACCTAATTTAATGAAAGTATCAGTTACAAAATATCAGCAGATTGTGGTCTCATGGTTAGCACTGCTGACTCTCGTTCACGGGGTCCCAGGTTTGATTCCCAGCTGGGTCGGGGATTTTCTCCACTCGGGACTGGGTGTGTGTGTATTGTCCTCATCACCATTTCATCACCACCAATGCGCAAGTCAACAAAGTGGCATCAAATAAAGAGGCTTGCACTGGGCGACCAAGCCCCTCAAAATGGGATTTCTGGCCAAAAATACCACACACACATTTCATTTCATGTCATTTATGAAACCACAAGTGAAAAAAAGCACCATACAGAATGGCATCACATACTGTGGTAATGTAGTCATTTCTTCTGCCCTGATCATAACAGTTTACTTATAATGGAAAGTATCTCTGGGAAGCATTTGGGAACTATTTTGATCCATGACGACTCAATAACCTCCCATAGCTCAAGGAGACTGTCAGAAGCAGGGTACAAAACATGCACATCCCCTCTGACATAATCTCAGGTCTCCTGGACTTCAGTCACATGGCTGTGCAGCCAGGATTGCACTCTCACTATCTATAAAATATTTGCCGTATCATCTTGACAGTATATGGAAACAGTGAGCTCTGTTGAAAAGACAGATCTGAAATGGAGAAGTGAGTGAAACAAGATACTCAGCTTTGATACCAGATATGATGGGTTGTTTTTTTGGTTTTGTGGGGCGCACAACTGCGGGGTCATCAGCACCTGTACAAAGTCTCAATTCGTACACAGTCCAATTTCTACGCAATCCAATCTAGACAATGTCACAAATTATGATGATTAAATGATGAGGACAACACAAACATCCAGTCCACAGGCAGAGAAAACCCCCAACCTGGCCGGAAATCGAACCCGGGACCCCATGATCGAGAGGCAGCAACACTAGTCACTAGACCACAAGCTGTGGACGTGACGGGTTGTGAAAGGTCTGAGGCTTTCATCACTTCAGAAGTGGAATTTCTCATGCACTCATCCCACTAATATAACTGTGTTTAAATGTGGTGAGAAGTCTGACCTCATTCATTTTTTGAATCATTTATACTCAGATGGTTAGTATAATTCTGAGGGCCATCGTGGTCACATATTATGACAAATAACACCATTTGTAAAGAATGATCTCGCAGGCATCTCTAAGCCGACACAAATCCTGCCATGATTGAACTTAAAAAGTAGCACTGTAACGAAGTTACACTGAATATGCTAGCTACAACACTAAGCTATACAAATAAAAGCTAATATATTTCACAACTCTGTAGTTTCTAAGGTGAGTGCAAGCACACACTGACCCGTTACAGGTGCTGCACTCTCTACACTGGAATGGCACAGGTCCTTGAACAGCTGTTTGAGTTACTGCACTGTTTTATAGATAAATTATTTTCTTTATTTTCCTTCTCCCCCCCCCCCCCACCACCCCATTTCTACATTCTATTTTTGTCATTCATTATTTTGTTTTTACTTATGAATATTCAATGACACATAATAAAATTTTTACACAAATTTGTATTTGCATTCAACAGATTCAACACTTATTTTTTGCAGTAAGACAAACTAAGTAAATAAATGTGCTATAATATCAGAAACTTACGTCAAGTCACTGACAACTCTGACTAGAAGTGAGAAAGCTTCACGAGCTGCTCGCTGTTTGGTCAAGTCTGAGGAACAACTAAACCGCTGGTGCCTATGACACAACTTGCAAACCAGCTCCAGTGGTGAAAGGAACGTTCGATATGTGGTCAAGAATGCTTCTTGGTACAAGAAATCTGTGAAATTAAAAACAGAGTAGATTTATAGTATCAGCCATATCTATCTCAAAAAGAAAATTGTTAATTACAATGTGACTGAGTGATTATTATATACTAATAATTCCACTATATGTATGCAGTTTAGTCCTGTGCTTCGGCCAAAAGATTATGATTCAAAGAAACCATTAATAGTGGAATTCTCAACTTTCAAGTGATGTTTAAATATACTTTTGGTAACTACTGGTATAAGGGGTATGTTTCAGATGTTGCTGCAGTAGCTAAATTTTTTAACAACATGAAGAACACATTGTTTATTAATCCTGTTATCTCACTATTGCTATTTTTTTCTCAGCCTCACAAAAATATCATTTTCTTTACATCTGTAACGCCATTAAATAAGAGCATGCAACCTTAAATATGGAAAACAAGTCTTCAGAACAACTTGATATATTTTATGCAGTTATAATGGCACAAAATGGAATGCCCAAAGACTTAATAATATTAAATGTCTTTCACTAGTTAACTAAATACAAACAGTGCAACAGCAAGCTACTGAGTAAGTGGGTAATGTGGTGGTAAAATAGAGGGCAGAGGACCACTTAAAATTTACTACTGTCATCTATTGAAAATATACAACACATTCAGTTAAAATGTGACATACTGAAATAACATCTCCACAGGCTCCACAAACTGGTGGGCCCTCTCATCAGAGTAAAAAGCCATAGGTCAGAGGAGAGAAACCTACATAAAACAGGTCAATGTCATTTCACCCAATCACCAAGACAGAATGGAGGATCATCATGACGGGAAAGTTGATTTCACACACAGCAACTTACTTTTTGTCACAGCCACTCTTCCTCCCAACAATTTACGACCTCTGGTTTTCTGCAAGGAAATGGTCCACAGGGAGACAAGTACATTTTTGTTTTCTAATGAGTCCCTGACAAGCTTGCTAAGTTGCATTGTCATCTTCCTCATTTCCCAGGATTCTGACATGACTTCGTACCCCGTAGAATGCTGTTTACATTCCTTGGTCAGCTAGATCGATAAAGTTGTACTACATAATCTGCAACATTTTCTCTACTTGGTTCACCAGTGAAACCATGTGGAAGGCACTGAGGAAATTGGAATAGATGATAAACTTCTCTGTCACACTTCATCTGTTCCATTGCCTTCAGAATAGCATACAGTTGTAGAGTGTAGACTGTACATTCATTCGAAAGAAAAATTCTGAAGACACGGTGAGGGAAAATGAATGAACAGCCAAAAGGGCCCTTCCTGCTTAGACCCAACAGTATACACTGGAATAAAATGGTGGTAGCTCTGAACACAATACTAGATATGATATCTTTTTTAAAATTATTCAAGTCTAAAATAACTCTGGGCTTCTTAAAGGACCATGGTGGTAATTTACTACAACCTTGGTGCCAAGCATCAATATCTGCCCCATTAATTTGTAAAAGGTAGCTCTATGCAAGAATCCCAAATGGGGTCATTGCTTACATATGGTTATTAAAATGCTGCTTTCATGTGTGGCATACTAATTGAATGGTACACAGGTAACTGTGGTTGGGACGAGATCTCAAACAACTATCACACTATTAGATATTGCAATTCATACACGCTCCCGTGACCAGCCTGATATCCACACGGTGAACTGCATTAATAATATTCAAGTAAGATGGTTCTGTACAACCGTTACTGAGCTGTGATTGTACAAATACTCTATAAAATTGCAGCAGATATGGTCTGCCTGCGCCCTATGTCTTGTGGCTTATACATTTTAAAACACTTTGAGAGACCATGCTTTCAGATCCCTCAGATGTTCCTAATTTTAATATCTGGATGATCAAAAACGTAATTTGAATGGTGGAAAACCACACACAGCCTCTTCAGTATAAAATTCATACCCTGTTTGTCTGCCCATTTCTCCAGTCTTTTAACAGCTAGATACAAGTGCTGTTGATTGCTGGAAGTCTGGAGAACAGCAGAAAATTGAAAAATGTTTGACAAATAAGTAACATTGTGCAGGGTGATTATAATTAAAGTTTCAGAATCAAAATGTTTTAAAAAAGAACTGCAGCACAGAATGACATCAAATTTGAATAGAACATTATTGAAGAAGGGAGAAACATTACTTGTTGGAGAAAAAAAAATCTTTCCACTAGAAGGTGATGTAAATGTCACAATGTAAATGGGTTCAGCTACAATTCATAATTGCAGTACGACTGCTACGGTGTGAGTTGCACATTAAATCAACTATACTGATCAATGTGGATGACCATATAAGTGTGGCAATCAACAGTTGTGACATTATTAGTTAAGTAAGCCCATTCACCACAGCAAGGTCTTACCACATCAGACTGGTTTTAAATTGTCCCAAGGCCAAAAACTGCATAAAAAGCAATGAAATGTGTTTTTAACTGTTGTGAGACTGGAACAAGACATGTTCATATGCTGTCCACTGTTTTCTGCCAAAAGATGAAATCAAGAAATGGCAAGTTCCACAACTGATCAGACTGTCTCAGGAGCCACATTCAGAGTGTGATGAACAATGCTTTGCCTTCCTTTCAGCTATATTTGCAATCAGAACACAGTTTCTTTCAGATAACCCACAGTCAGAAGTCAAGCAGATTAAGTTGATAATCTGGACACCTAGGCCGTGGGGCAGTGTCAGCTGATAATTCTAACATTTCCAAAATGCCTCTGTAGCAGCTCCTTCCCTGGCTGTACAATGTGGAGAGGAGTGCCATCTTGCATAAAAATGACCCTACTACTCACACAGACCTGCTGCTGACGGGTTGAAATGAATCTGGTACACAAGAGACACTAATAGTGTTTTCCAGTGACAGTACAGGTAACAGGACCTGCAGGACACATCCCTTCGAAAAAATATGGCCTACAATATACGGTGCTGTCAACCCACACCACACAGTTACCTTTGGAAAATGTAGTGGTACCAGTTGACATGCGAGTGGATTTTCCATTGCTCATATTCTGCAATTCCACATATTAATATGTCCTTGGAGATGGAAATGGACTTCATCTGTCCACAGAATGTTCCACAGCCATTCATTGTTCACTTCCATGTGAGCAAGAAATTCTTGAGTAAACAGGTGTCTTATTGGCAAGTCAGCATTAAGCAACTCCAGAACATCGGTAATTTTTTTACGGATAGCAATGCAGAATGTAACACAGAATTGTATGTGCCATGCTCACAGGTATGTCCAAAGTTCAAGAAATTCCCCATGCACTGCATATTTGCACACCACCGCTTGACTCCTCTGCAATGCTGTGGCCAAGTCGTCTACTGACATCAGGCCAAGTGTTTTCCTCCCTCTGCCACATTGCACTTCAAAAGAACCTGTCTTTTTGAATTTTGTAATCATTTTCTCCAGACCCTTAGCAGACATCAGACTAATGCCTTTTTTCATAACCGTGAGTGTCCAGAACTTCTGCACAGTTATTAGCGCAAAGTCATCGTTCTTGTAAAAGAGCTTTACCAGCAGTGTGCAATGCTGCTTTGAGACACCCATGCCGAGTGTCTCAGATGCAAACTGAGGAACAGTCATGTATCCCACAGCTTTTATTTAGCATATTCTGCTGCTTACAGTGAAATCTAGTGAAAAAGTTATTGTTTAATTTTTTTTGTTTCCATAACTTTTCTCCTTCTTCGATGATATCCCATCCAAATTTGACATCATTCTGAGTAGTGATTCCCTTTGTACAGCAGCATTTTGAAACTGGAACTTTAATTATAATCACCCTGTATGGGGCTCCTTTTCATGGTTGCAATACCATTAATAGCTAAAGGGTCACACTTAAGACTACCTTGAGGTAAACCATTCTCTTATAGAAAACAGGCTTATAGGACATACCTAACTCTCCATCTGAAATAACATAGTGACAGGAATGGCCACAGTAAAATTGGAAAATGTCCTCAAAATGCCCAATGTGTCAAGCTGGTGAAGGGTATATTATGACTCCATGTAGAACTGTAGATCACCTTGACATCGATAAAGATACTCATTAGGTGGAGTTTGTACAGGGCAGCCTGTTGTACTGCCACCTCTTAAAGAGCCAGCTTTTCAATATTAGAGTTATATCTCTTGAATCCATACTGACAAGATGCCTGGATTCTAAGACACAGACAAGGCAGTGGTCGATTGTGTGCTCCGAGGTCTTTTCCACGCGGCTGGTGAGGATAAAACTATAATAGGTAATCAAGCCTGTATGATCCTTCCCAAGTTTGAGGAGGGGAATTAAAACTGTTTCCTCCCACAATGTGGTGAATTGTCCTGTTTCAAAAATAAAACACAACACATCGAGGTGGACTCTTTTAGTGATTCCACTGAGGTGCTACAGCATGCTGTAATGGATGCTGTTGGAACATGGTGGTGTGCCGCATGCCAGAGACAAAGCTGAATCCCACATTGAGATAAAGAGGTTGTTAACATCCAAGTTGGCGGAATTGAAGTCAACGTCACCCCTCTCACAGCAACAGCTCAATGTTGATGGAAAGCTGGATTTTGTCTAGAAATAGTGATTATGTGAGCGAAATGTTTTGCCGCAGTTTGGGCAATGTTTCCATTGTTGGTCTGGAGAATATCATTTTCCACTACAACAAAAATTGTGCACCTTACTCCTTTGTTTGGGTTCTCCTGATGGCCTCCCATATAACTGACTACTTAGTGGAACGATTTATGGAGTTCTGGATTGCGTAGCATGATCCCTTCTTGCTCTTTTATAATATGACAATGTTTTTCTTTCATGACCTGAAAGATTTTAGGTTCTTATGTGAAGGTCTCCACTTGAACTTTTGCAGTGTTGCACAGCTGTCTCTGCTTTTAGGGTGGTACTCTTCACTCTAACAGGGAACAAGCTGTCTTTTCACCTGTCCTGAATACTTAGGCATGGATGCATCCTGTTGCCACCTCATTACTCCTGAGGAGAGAATACGTGTACCCCAACTGTCTGTGTGTAGTGTTAGTCACGTGAAAGAGTGCGAATGTGTTCTAAATGTTTATGAATCGTGTAACTGAGGCAGGACTTTTGATACCAGCCCAGTGTTCACCTAGTCGGATGTGGGAAACTGCCTAAAAATCATATTCAGGCTGGTAGTACACTGGCCCTCATCATCAATTCGCTGGGCAGATTTGATCCGGGGCCGGTGCACCTGACTGAATCCCAAAAGTGACATACTAACACACGTGACTATAACCCTTTACATATATCGAATGGCGAAACTTTAACAAACCTTCTCTAGTGTCTTTCAATAACCAAAAACAAATTCTGAGACACTTTAAGTGTCTTGTTACTCATTGATATTATTTTAGAGCTGAAATTCTCGTGGGGATATCTACTCACCGGTATTATTTTAGAGCTAAAGTTCACAGTGGAATATCTAAAGTCCTTTTTGTTGTGTAGATGTTATTGCTACCAGATGGTACACCAATCACATTAGGAGGGTTTCTATCTGTTGAATTTACCATGGTGTTACCAAAAGGACCTAGGTGTATAGAAGTCCATTCAGAAGAGCCCCACTTGCCCCGGTAAGCCTTACACAGCTGTGGTGTGGCAGGGTTCCCATAAGTTGTTTTGTCTCAACAGCCATCCACCTCACTGGCTTGTAGCAAACCTTGAGATTGAGGTTATTTTTTACAGAGCTTTGTTCCTTTGACAAAATATGTGCTGTCAAGTCAAGATCCCTGTTCCCTGTGATACACAGTATACCACCATTACACCACACAGTGGATGCTGAAGCAGGCACAGAGGAATGGCAGCACTCGTCAGCCTCCTGCCCCGAAAACCTGGGTTCACTAAACCTTAACTCAACCACCCTGAGGTACTGATTATTTGGCACAACTCTGGAGGCATGCATGGCTTATCCATGCCGTAGGTGTGGCGAGCATTACTCCCTGAGCCCTTCCTGTATCATCAGATTTGTGTGACAGAAAAATGTGACAAATCTAGATCATATTTTATGAGAAAATAACCCACAGTATCTACACTCACAACAATTTTTGGTACTGATACAACATTATTTACTTTTTTGTGGTATTCTATTGACATTACTTTTTTGCCAGTCTGACAGTGGAGTTAAAGTGTAGGTAAACAACAAAAAACGGAAGAAATCATGTGGTATGACCACTAAAAAACTTCAAGTAACTGATAAGAGAGGTGACAGTCTTCAATCTTGTTGCAGAGAGTCAATGCACATATTGGACAAATCATACTGATCACAGTTTGTGTTCAAAGAATAAAAGCTTACAGAAAGAAGAGGCAGTACTTTCTGCAGGACCCATGCATAAATTTGCAGGGCAATGCTTAGGTGCATACGGTGCAAGTTGTGACTGATTTGTTCAATCATTGGGGCTGCAAAGTGATGTACCATCCACCAAACTCCCCAGACTTAACCCTTTGTGACTCCAACTTGATTCCTAAGATGAAGGAGGGAAGCATTTGCTTCAGAATTGTTACAGAGATTTGTCAGGCAATAGACACACAACTGGTGCTGCTAAGGATATATTACAACTTCCACGTCACTGCCAGTTGGTTACACACTGTGCTGGTGACTACTTTGAAGGACTAAAACATGTATCTGTTTTGTGTAAATTGAAAACAAATAGTTGCCACTATTAAAGTTCCAACCCTTGTACAATGAGACACAGTCACAGAAATTTGTCTCTCAGGCCTCAGACGCCAGGATGTGATATCCACTGTTACTTAAACATTTTGGTCAGTGTGATTTCCGGACTGCTATCCAAATTGTGGTCCATCAGGACATAGGATTTATACTGCTACACTCAAGTGACTGTCATCCTGATGTTGATGCTCCTCTGTCCATGTTTGCTTACAGACAGATTTGTTTTTGGAGAGGTGTCCACCTTGAGCGAAACACTGTCTTTATTTCCCAGACATATTTCACTGAAGTTTCAGCATCATCTGTGGATTTTTTGTTATCTTCTTGCTACCACATCCTGTGGATTTCCTGGATATTGTGTAATTTAATGTCTGTGAACAGTGACATGAAAAGTGCAGGCCTTCACAGTGAAGATAATGGGGAAACCAGCAAAAATGATAAACTGTGAAACAAAACAACTGCATTAAATTCCACAAAATCCAGCAAATGCTCAGCATGTTGTAACAAGAAGATGACAAAACACCCACTGATGATGCTGAAACTTCATAAAAACATGTTGGGGGGGGGGGGGGGAGATTTAATTAAAACTGTGTTTTGCTCAAGGCAGACCCTCCCCCAAAGCAAATTAAGTGATAGTGTTTCATATGAACTTCTATTTCAGACTTGTCATTGATTACGAAGACATAAGGAGATTTCCAGTTTCGACTGAACCAAGAAGTCTTGTTGTGTCTCTGTGAATGAATAACTACAAAACTTGTGGTTTTATCAGAAGTACCTCTTATGTAATACCAAATAATGCCATTATTACACCAAGTGTGTCTCTTAAGGGTCACCAGGGGAATTTTCTCTGGTAGTTCAGCAGATATTTGCAGTTTTGTTTTTGCAATTAGCAGATAGGGTACAGCCCAAACACATGTTTCATACAACACCTAGTGTCAACAAAAAACATCAGTTTATTTTCCATTTCATAAAAAATAAATAAATTATTTTTCAGTGGAATTTTACACGTCCATTCAGTAGAGCGGTCCCAAATTAGTCTAGTGCAATATTTTCTTTATTGATATGTCATCTGGCTGGATTCCATTAGAATCATTGTTCTCCATGGCTACGATGTAATCCAAAACAGGCAGGAAGTCAGCAGTCAGTGGCAACTCGATCTGTACTTTATTGTAGATCTGGATCTCAGCTGTCTAATAGCTATCATCAAGACATTTGAAGTGAGTCATGTAGAATCAAAAAGGCTTACAACTGCATGTTACATAGCTTGAAAAACTTGTGTGGGAATTTGAATTAAACTACGTACATACTACATGTGGTATTGTAAGGAGCTTACTTTGCCGCATCAAAGTTGGCAATGTGAATTGATACCACAGGCATAGCACAGCAGTGCCCTCATGCTGATGTCAATATAGTGTCAAGTTAGCAAGAGCTGTGCTCCAGTTCATGACATCATCTAAAGGAATCGACATCATAGTGTAGGACTAACATGGTAGTTTAGTATCAAATGGACTTGTTCATTTAAATGTGGAACACTGTACTGCAAGAGAAAAGTTTCTTAATCCATGCATCATGTGATGCTTTGCTAGTCCATGAGATTGTAAATTATCCAGTACTCCTGTGGCAAAGATCTGTATCAAAGTTAAGTAAAGGTTTTATTTATTTGTGTAACAAAGTGAACTAATACAGTAAAACTTCGTTTATACATTTTTCAACGGACTACAGAAAAAAAAGTATGAGTGAAAAACGTATATATGAAATATAGCACCATACTATCTTTATGCTCGTTTTATCACTGACGCGCCAATAACATACACTGTACTCCCAAAACAGGATAACTCTGTGACACGTCACAAATTGTTTAATTATTTCTAATGCATTTACTGCATCGTGAAATGACACGGAGGAATGCTGAGGCTCTTCTGTATCATCCTCATCGTCAGTTTCTTCCTCGTCCAGGCCTCGCAATGCACATCGAACTATCTCAGCAATAGTCACAGGTTCTGTAGTGACGAGGTTTTCATCAATGTTCACATAATCCTCAAATGATGGCTGCTCTCGAATTTGATTCCATTCTTCATCATTAGGTGAAATATCATCAGTATGATCATTTCCACCACGATCGTGGACTTCATTTCCAAATCCAGCTTTTCGGAAACTCCCAAATGGTATCGTTTGAAACTCTGTGGCATGAGGCTGCAATGTACTGCATTGTCTATCAGAAGATACAAATTCATTAATAACTTCTCAAAGTGCTCTTTGGCTCCGGTAGCACAACATGAAATAAATAGCAAGTAAAAATCTTACCTGTAAAATGTTTATTTTCATTTCTTCCTTTTTTTCAATGTTTACACACATGACGGCATGTCGAATGAGCATTTTGCGATAAATAAACTTGAAATTATGTATTACTGCAAGGCCAAGTGGCTGGAGCTCACTCATGCAATTCGCTGGAAAGAATTCCACAGTCACATTTCTGTCTACGAACAATAAAATCTTCCTGCCATCCACAATTTCTTGTTACTAGTGTATTTTGTGGAAAACGTGACAATGTTCTTAAAACAATGGGGCTTGGCAAATTTCCTGATCATAAGTGGGGGGAGCTTCTCACTCCCATCAGTGTTAGCACACAACAATACTGTTACACGTTGTATACTCCATGGCAGTTCTCACCTTTGTATGCCATTGTGTGGTCAGGCATTACATTGTAAAACAAGCCCGTCTCATCAGCATTGAAAATGTTTTAGGAGCATATTGGGATATCAGTTCTTTCAAACAGGTTTCCTTCCAATCTCTCACTGTCTTGGGATCGACACTTTTGCTTTTGCCATATACATTCTGACAGCTGATGCCATGTCTTACCTTAAATTTGTGCAGCCAACCTGATGAAGCACTGAAATTTTCCACACCGAGTCGAATTGCAAATTCATTTGCTTTTTAACAAAGCATTGGGCAGCTAATAGGAATGCCTTCTGCTCTATGTTTCCTGAACTACTGCAACAAACAATCTTCCACATCTTCACATTTCCCACCCTGAATGTGTGTCCGCTTACTAGTAGAAATTCCGAACACATGTGCACTATCTTCAATTTCCTTTGCCTTTGCTACTATAGAATTTACAGTAGATACAGAAATTCCTAATTCCTTGGCAATACCCACTCGCTTTTGATTACTGTTTTCCTTCACAGTTCTCAAAATTTGTAGCTTTTTTCTTCCACTCATGTTACCAGTTCATAAAATTATTAGAAATATAGTACGAGGTGTGATGTGCTTCGGGATTCCTGAGTGACATATAACACTTCTTGTCCAGTTGTGCCCTAGTTCGGCAGAAGTTGTGTAATTTCAAGAAAACAAATGAGTGCTACACCTACTACCAACCTGTACCATCTCTGCATAACATCTGGTTTTTGTGACAACTCTATTATTGCAGTTTATACTGTTGTTGCGTATCTGTCAATCTATAAAACAATCTCAAGTCTGTCACATTAAAAATTAAGTGTTAGTTGGATTCGCATGCTCACAACAAAGTGATTTTCTAGTTGGCAAAATGATGCCATGTTAATAGATGGAGCTTAGACTGGTATTACACTATCAAATTTTCTTTGACAATGATATTTGATGTGGTACAAAAGGGGGTATTACATTGTCATCAAATATTTCATCAAAGTTCCTTGATAATGGTCAATGACAACTTAATACTATTATCTGCAGTTCAGTTTTACTTACAGCATCAACAGTGTAGTGTTCTGGCATTGGCAACACCATCTTCATGTAATGCAAATGTTTTGTTATGAACTTTCATTTTATGAGTAAAACTAATTTACTGAGCGGACATGGGTACGTACAAGAATCTGTCAACCATAGAGCAAGAACAGATTTAATTTTTTACTTCATGGTGAAATGAATTCCCAGCAATGAATGCTCACTGCCAACATCAACACGCCACCGATACCGTAAGTATAATTATACCTGGTCTGCAGTTGCGTGCACTGCAACTGCATTGTCATTGCATTTGCAAGAGAAGCAGAAGGAAAGGAAACATAATTGAGCGGAACCGTGGACTTCACAGCGAGACGCGAAAGATATACAACAAAATTTGCAATGGGAGCTGCACGTCGAGGACGTAAAGTCACATGAAAATCCCTTTGGGAACAGACGAGAGTAAATTTCAATATGTGCTCAAGAAAGTGGCTCCTCATATTATGAAGTTGAACACTTTCCTCAGAAATGCTTCATCTGCAAAAGACAGAATTACCACAATACTATCATTTCTACTACTCTAGCTTACAGTACTAGTATAGTGCTCTAATGCTGCAGTGCACATTGATGAAAATAATACCAGAATTGTTTGAAGCTATTTATAAGGCACTGAAGGAGGATTATGTGAAGGCAAATAAATTTAATACGTACTGCAGTCATGAAAAATTTTTATTTCCAAAGAAGTTGTACATTTTCTCCTTTATATTCCTGGGGGTATATCCTGGCCGTACTTCATGGCTAACAGCATCTGCAATTTTTTTTATAGTTCTAACTTTTTATTCTGTTTTCGTATTCGGGATGTCATAAGCTACACAGTACTTCATCTCCCTCAAATATTTCTATCAATTTAGTTATATATATGATGCGCCACGTAAATTTGGGAGTCATACTGATAAACATTGAGTGTCAGACAGCTGCAGCGATACTAGCACTCCAAGCAGTTGATTTCTTCATGCAGAAAACATAAGACGAATGCTTCCTTTGATCAAATCTAAGGCAAGTCACTAGATTTGATCAAGGAAAATTTTACCAATGCCGAACTTTGAGAAAGTTCCTTATTACACTATCAAATTTTATTATAGTCTAATATTGGCCCACTTCCCAGCAACCCACTCTGAAACACTGCATCACAACTTGTGCACACTGTGGCTATTTCGCTGGGACATGAAGAAAAAAAAGTGTAGGTGAGAAAAACGTATAAGTGAAAAATGTATAAATGAAGCTTTACTGTATTTCATTAGTTCTAGTTTAATGTTCCACCTCACTGAACAAACAAAGAAACCAAATTTATGGACAGACAACTGTACTTTTGTCTGGTCATAACACCAAGGTGGTGGTGTAATAACACGTGCAGTTGTAAGCATTTCGAGTCTACACGATTCACTTCATATGCACTGACAATAGCTATTCTCTAGCTGAAATCTAGATCTGAAATACAGTACAGATCTAGTTGCAACTGATTCCTGACTTATTTCCTGTTTTGGATTATCAGACTGTATTAACAGGAGCATTAAAACATGAAGAATAACCAGTAATCCAGCAGCATCTCACATGCTGCCGTGGCCTCCACTGACTGCTGCCACTGAGCAGCTGGAGTATAGGTTATTCTTCCTGTTTTACTGTCCTTGTTAATACATATTGATAAACCAAGTATTGCACTAGACTAATTTGGGTCTTCTCTATGGAATGAGTATATAAAATTCTGCTTCAACAATAATTTTGTTTGTAACATGAAACAAACTGGTGGTTTCTGTTGGCACTAGGCATTACATGAAACATTGCCCATCCAGACATTAGAAAAGCAAAATTACAAATATCTGCCCAAACACCAGAGATAATGTCCATTATGACTTTTTTGACAGACAACCTGTATTTCTACCTGAGAGTCTGTTCTTGCTTAGTGAGCCCTTATCAGGTCACTTCAAACGTAAAATACATTTTCCTGCTGGTAGCTGCCTGGTCTGACTTTCACATCCCAGGGCATTGTTTTTAATGCCTGAATTCACTGGACCAACAAAAATTTATGACCACAGGTGGAGATGATGATGAAGACCCTTCCATCATTTATAACAGTTGGAATTCAGAGATCCCATCACAAATTAGATCTGATAGTGCTTGAACAGCTGCCTTAGAACTAGACCACAATTCAGTTACTCTCAAAGATTTAACAGTAATAATTTCATCAACAAAGATAACCACACACTTCACATTTTCCCTCAGGATGAGAGAAATGAAATTTGTGTACGTACCTGTTTCATTCTCCTCTGGATAAAATGAAGCATGAATAAAAAGGAATACTAAGTATTTTTGTTTGCTCTAACACAAACACGTGGGACTGCATGTGAGACACACACACACACACACACACACACACACACACACACTCTCTCTCTCTCTCTCTCTCTCTCTCTCTCTCTCTCTCCCCTGCGCACACACACACACACACACACACACACACACACACACACATTTATTTATATGTAAATAATATGTAAATACATTTGTAAAACTAACCACGCTCAGGTACAGTTCTTCCTTATGCAAGAGGAATCAGAACTATAAATTATTCCAAGAAGATCAGTGCTTGATTTGTTAAAACATAGGTTCTTGTGCTGTGACCTTTAGGGGGATGTTTTTGGAATTCGTACTTCCTAAAACTTTGTGTTATGCTTTAATGAGCATTTTAAAGTTCAAATACAATGGTTTTGTATGAATTGCAGCAAAAGTTCTATTGTGCCATTTGTCTGAAAATCTGCGGTTCTGATTTTATTTCATGGGAGGTATCAGTGTGGGGTACCAGTGTATACAGTCACAAAACAAGCACTGCACAAGACAGCTTCCTCCACTTCCAGATAATAGTAAATATATTCCATGTCATAATTATATATCTATTTATATCATGGGCAGCAACATGTAGTAATAAATTTCAGGCTGTTTTAGCATTTTAGTAGAGAGAGAGAGAGAGAGAGAGAGAGAGCAAGAGTTTGTGTGTGTGTGTGTGTGTGTGTGTGTGTGTGTGTGTGTGTGTGTGTGTGTGTTTTGGGGAGGGGGGGAAGGGGGAGGGGGTCACACGCTGAAATCATGTATATCTGAAAATTATATAGTAATATTCAGTTTGTTTTTTATCTCTTGTGAGGTGAGTGATATTCTTTATTCACAGGACTATTTAATGATAATATGAAGAAATTACGAATATCAAATGCATAAATATTGAGCTAACTTAAGGATAAGAGATATATCTCTATTGATATGCAAAATAACATATGCATAGAATTATTCTGTCAGCACAATTAGCAGTAATTTCCTTAATTATGGCACACAGAAATTAAAAATGAGGTGAATTACAAAGCTGAATATGAGTAGGAAAAACAGAGAAAAAGTAAACAAAAATCATGCATAACTTACACTTTCACTCTCCTTCAACAAATACTTATGCTCAAAACACATGCAACATTTATAACAAACACAATGCTTCATGAAGAATATCTGAAAGAGGGTTGTTTACACTCTCTCATATCACACAAACAAGATTGCTAAGGTACTATAGTTGCTACCATAATTAATGAGTTTACTGTTTTCCATAATACAGATTTCATTATCATATTGTGAACTTAATAACTCAATGGGAAATCTGTTCTCTTTCAAATAAACATTTAATGTAAGAACATACCATTCTTGTTTGCTTTGGTTGCATGAATTATAAGAGCATCAGGATGGCCACCCCTAATGTCTGGACCATCCTCATCTGGTTTTTTAAACACGAGGTGCTGAGTAATATCTAACTCATCCAAGGGACTTGGTTCAGTTTCTCTGTCTTGGGTAACATCACTCATTTTTGAGACAGATGAAACTGTTCCACCAGTTTTGCCTTCATGTTTCCATCTTGTTTCATCATCTTGTCTATAAATAATAATAATAATAATAATAATAATAATAATATAATAATAAAGCACATATGGACATGTAAAGAGGTATTAAATTCATATTTAACATACAACCTTATCTTCTCCTAAACTAATCTATGAAAAACTTACTTTGTGTTGACAATTAAGTACCCTTACAAATATCAAACTCTATATTTCTCTGTACCCAAAACTGGCATGTTATTTATTCGGAAAAGCTCTGAAAACAAAATCTGAAGAAGAAGAATAGACTCAGTATGAGTTCATAAGTAATAGCTACATCTCTTACTGCATTGTGTTGCTAATTTGAATATTTTCTTATGTTCTCTTAATTCAGAAAATTGTGATGAAAATTTATACAGGGCCAGTTTTTTTATATATTTGCGTTTATTAAACTGACATAAAAAATGCTACATAGCTTTACTATACCTAACAGCTCCATGTGGTGTCTAGTGAACAACAGTACAGGCAACTCTAAATAAATACCTAGCTCTCCTCTTTCAATAACTGTCCACAGCTTCTCATAATTCTTAAATGGACATATTTCTCCATCACTAGCCACAAATGCTCAACTGGGTTCATAATGAAATTATATAGCTCAAAATGTTAACTAAACCATGTTTCAATAGCCTCTGGCACATGCATGGGTATGTTACTTTGCTTTGTAATCTTGGAGTTTCCAGACAACAGCGAACATCAAGAAGGATTGAAAGTGATCACCAAGCAGTGTGTTTTACAGCAGGCACAATCAGACTAGCCCGCACAGAAAACCCAATGCACATCACAAGGAAATACTTGTCATCAGCCTACAAAATGACCTGTTGAAAATTAGAAACTATGGCCCCCATATGGTAATGCCATGCCTAGACCTATGTTTGCAACAAATATCAATGGCATCAAGCCAACTGCCATGTTTTCAGCTGTACAAGGAATAGCAAGCAGCTTCACATACTCAAGGTTGATATTTTCTCCTATTTTTGTAAATTCATGTATGCTGAGCCAATTGGCTCTTAGTGAGAGGGTACTGAATGATTTAAAGAAGAAAGGAAGTTTGGGGTTTAATGTCTCACCAGTAACTGAACATGGAGCATTAAATCAGTTTACAGACGAAAGAAAAAGGAAGCAGCTGTGGCATTATCAATGGGTCTATCCTCACATTTGTCTGAAATCATCTACAGAAAACATGGAAAACTTAAATCTGATTAGCCAGAGAGATAATTGAACAACCAATCCAAAAAAAACTGGGCCTCTGCCTTTACCACAGCTCTTATGGTGCAAGGCTCATCTGAGGCTACACAGCTTATTTTACCTCATTGGATCTGGACTCTAGCATGGAAGCTAGACTGTTGGAAGGGTATTTCCTACACCTTCATCTTATGTAAATCAATATTCTCATAGTTTGGATTTGTCTTTATTTCTTCTGTTACTGCTGTTTTCCAGTCTCTGGAGGTGTATTTCTGGAATAGATCCAAACCTTATTTATTCATACTGTTATCAGTCACCTATATCTGCGTATAGATATTTAACCTGTGTGTTGGATAAACTGCTTAATTACAATCTGCCTATATTATTCTGTAAAGGAGAGAGGAATTATGCTTTTTAAGCAGTTTCAATTCACCATTTGAATTAATTTTGACTTCAAATTTCTTTAAGTCCCCAAAAACAGTCACAACAAACCTGACAGCTAATTTAACTGAAAAGCATGGTGGTACATCATTACTTACCCAAAATGTCCAGCAAAAGCAACTTACCCAAAATGTCCAGCAAAAGCATTGACATTATCAACTAAATACTTTAGAGGCTCAATATTAGACATTCATATCCTACCATAGTATCTTTATGTCCTAATGGTCTACTCAATCTCAGTTTAAAAGTTACTTATGGAATAGCTTCTTGCTCATGTTTCATTGTGGCTGCAATGCCATGTAACATCTTCACTCAAATGCAAGTGCTGTCCAGTTAGATTATGGCGTGACTCGTCGATCTTTCAAAGTGCCGCCGCACAGTTACGCGCATCCTCTACATGCGGCACTGTCTGCCAGCCATGCAGCAGCAGCGCCACCTGAGCTGCCAGCCAGTCAGCGGCCGCTAGACTCGGACTCAGTTCTGATTTGACTGTTAAAGTGTGCACACGTCTTACTTTGTTTACTTGATCTGTGACTTACATGTATTGTGTCGTCCTTGAAATATATTTGTTCAACTTGAAGTTATAACAGATTAGATTCTGGGTCACTGGAGAAGAAAGCATAACAAGAAATAAGGCATTATGATGAAGTGAGTAACATTCATCAAATTTTTAGTGATATAAGTGATCATGTGAGTACAAAACAAGGGTATTTTCTCAAACAGTAACCACTTCTCTATCTAAAACTGTAAACTTTTTGACAAACTGGTGATGTGTTACTCTGATTTTGTATCTATTCTGATCTGCTGGACACTCCTGCTATTTTGGGTTTTAGTGTCATCAAGGGACTAAACATGATCCATTAAGCCTTGTGATCCCAAATGAGAAGCTGCTTGAATAAAGAAGCACTGACACTATATGCAAACTGATAAAGTGGAGTGATATTGGAAGGCTTCCATCACACTGTCATCACACACAGACTGCAGATTTTTTGAGTAGAGCAACAAGTAGTAGTAAATACTTAATAATATAAAAGCTTATTATATTTTAAAGGCATTAATGAGAAGCTAGACAAACATGAAAATCAAACATAACTCTGAGCAGTGTGCTTCCTGCTGCTTGTACCTCTCTGTAAAACCTCACTGGCCTCAACACACAAATCTAGGAGTGCTGTATATGAAGTGCACACAAATTCTGTCACTAAGCTACCTGCATGTACTACATTCACAGAAACATCTATAGCTTGCAGTAAGAGTGAAACATAAAAATTAGTAAGGAAAGTATTGGTAAAGGAGGCATTTAAATGAGGTCTGAACTGCCATACGATGAATACATTTCTGCCAAAAACTGCAATGCCCTGAAGGAATCACCCAAAAATGATACATTTAATAGCTGCAATACCTATTGTACTGAAAGGAAACATACAGAACAATAAAATAAATTACACAGTCCAAAATTAGTACCTAAATATTCACCAACATGCCCTGCATGTACTGTTAAGGAATGGCAGTCTAGATAGTTAATTACCCAGTGTAAATTTGAACTGGACTGCTTACAGGTTGAGCTGTGGGGAAGTCACCAATCAATGAAGTTCTAGACACATTCAATGGGTGACACATTTGATGAACGTACAGATTATAGAAGAAATTGCTGTCTGTTACACTGAAAGGAAATCTTGAACATTTCTCGCACTGTGTAGGATCACTGTATTGTTGAAATACACTTAGATGAATATGTTGACTGAAGGCTACTGCTTCAGGTACTTTAACATACGAAATATAACATATGCTTTAGGATTATTCAGGAATCACAGCCACAGAGATTATTCCATTTCTCAATGGTGCTCTGACATAAATCGACATGCTATTATACAGGAGTGTGTATTTTGGGATGTGGTATTTATCTTTGTAGTATCTTGAGTATACTTTGTCACATGTGGACAAGTATTGTTCTGTTGGAATATGGCTCCCTGCAAGTACTGAAGAAAGGGAAACAATTTCGATTCTACAACTTTCCTGGCGTACTAGATGCTACAGAAAGTATTCACAATAGGAGCAGCCAAGATTACTAACGATAGAAAGTGGTACCCACACCACCACAATGAGCATTTGTCTGTTTTGATGCTAAATAAAGTACTGCGGGAAGTTATTTTTACTTTTGCAGTACCTTACATGTACTGTCCACCACTGTAGTCACAAATGATGTCAAACAGAATGGAAAAGAGAATGTTTGGGTGATTTGCATAACATGATCTCAATTGATGAGTCCATTGTAGCAAGAGGTATGATTGCCTTAGTGCAAAAGATATACTGCACAAAGGACTAGATGGCTTTAGTGCACAGCAAAGCCCACACTAGCAAAATGTGCTGATGGTGAAACACTTTTACTGCTTCACTAACATGACACAAACCCTTTATGTGAAGCACTTCATACTATCACTGGCATGCTGATGAGGTATCTTATCATCCAGTGCCTATCTCACATTTCACGACTATTCCATTTGTATGCCATGCCCTGCTTCAAATTTCTTTAAGTCCCATGACATTATCAGCAACAACAGTGTAGGTTTAAATAATAATATCTTTGACATAACAGAAAACCACCATACTGATTCATAATGATCCCTTATAACAAATATCACTGTCTGCATTTCATTCTGAATATTACAAAAATAGATAGCATCAATGAACATAGCACAATGTCTCACTTACGATGGGGCAATCCAATCATCCACCTTACGATGTAGCTCTGGAGAGGTGCCAGGTAATGTCGGTGAAACAGGAGGTGGCGTTGCTGCTGATTTCACACTTGCTGTTCGACTTCGTTTAGGAGGCAGAGCAGGGGGCAGACTTGCCAGTTGTGCTTTCACAGGTGACGAAGTTGCAAACTCTATGCTACAAAATAACTCTCATAAGAAACAATGTAAACATAAAATAGAAAAAAATGCATAATATTGATGACAGAGCTCCTAGGGCCTCTCTTGGTGACATGTCAAGAGTAAAATGATAGAAGATTCAAAATATGTCGCATTTCAAATATGGTTCACAAGGACAGGTACTTCATTAATCATGTGGGTGATGATAAAACAATGGCAGGATAAGGGTTAATAATGTTATTAATAAATACATATAAATCACTCTGTTAACCTAGTGATTTATTTTGTTGTGAGGAAGGCAAGAGAGTGGAAAGAGATAGATGATGATGTCAATTGTTAAACCCTCTGTAATAGTCTATGTTATTACATGACTGTTATCCTTTCCCTATGATAAAATAATTGTTAGAAATGTCAAGGCATCAGTTGTGAGCCAACACTGAGTGCTCTGCAACAGGGTGGTCATGTTTGACTTTCATCTCAATAAGGCTGTGGTCATTTAAACAAGTGTACAGTAGGACTGGGGTCAGGCACACCAAAAATGCTGCCCATGGATTGCAGACGATATGTAATATCTCACAAGACTGATTTCACAAGCAGCTGTGTTTCTAATTGAGTAGGATATGCTGGTAAAATGACTGGAAATGGAGGCAGGGGATGATTGCATAGAACCATGGCCTCCTATAGATCAGGCTGAAATGGTTTCAGTGCGCCAACACTGTTTGAATGATCATGTTAAAGCACATGCTGGTTTACTTGTTGTGGGTTACTGCTCATGTTTCACATCAGTGAGATGTTACCTTTCACAGAATAACTCCTAGTGATGATATATTTCTCCTATAAACAGGATAATTGTAATAAGTCTCTAAAAACAATGAAATGTAAGCTCTTATTGAAATCAACTTGTAAAGTACTTGAGACAGCAAAATGGTGAGTTCAAATATAACTTAATTTTCTATGTTAGTAATTCATATGTGCTAACAGAATTCTTTTATTTTACATGCCTGTGGCTTTAAAGTAATACTGAAGGTGTTGTAGTTTTAAAGGGTAGCAGTGTATAGGTACTGTACAGGGTGAAGAAAAATTCACAAACTTGGACTTCACAGTATGATGGTATTATATTATAATTTTCATTTGCTGAAGATTTCAAAATGCTGTTTCTTTGTATGTTTCAGCTATTATGAGGCTACATAATGGAAACTGGCTTTGTGACTGTATTCTTATTTTCAACTGATGAGAACAAAGCAATAGCTATTCCAAGAAAAGAATGGAACCCTTCAAAATATTAAGCTACCTGCATCAAACAGTTTGAAGAGCTTTAAGTAATGTAGATGTTTCTTGCAACTGGGGAGGAAATATTCATGAATTTGCTAAGAATGGGTACCTATTGAAGCCCTGAGCAGTGCCAAGAATATTACCAGATTTACCACAACATTTTAATCAATCCATTACTTCATTTTGTGTTGATCTTTATTTGAGAAGAGAGATACAAATTAAAATATTGGAAGAAAAACAGAACCTGTGGTTGGAAAAGGATTCAGTTAAATAATTTCAAGACTTTTTGAGTAAGATACATCAGAAAAGTGATTAGTTTCAAGTGGAAACTGTGTGTAAAAAAATGTTTTTTAATATCTTCTATGTTTAACAGTATGAAGTTATACCTAAAGTTATTGTTAGTGTTATGACGTAAAAGGATTTAAAAGTTCAAGTTTGGATTAAGAATCAAATTGTTAGTACATCACAGCCATCATGGATACTTCCAGGTGAGAAACTGCAGAGACAGTTCCAGTTACAGGGCTTATTAATTAGCGATGCTGAGACAGAAAGTTTTGATACTATTACTTCAATATCTGGATTAGAAATGATGGCATTTTCATACATCTACATCTAAATCATACTCCGCATGCCACCTAATTGTGTGTGGCAGAGGGTACTTTCGGTAGCACTATCTGATCCCTCCAACCCTGTTCCACTCGTGAATACTGCGTGGGAAGAATGTCGGTAAGCCTCTGTATTGGCTCTAATTTCTTGAATTTTCTCCTCGTGGTCAATATGTGAGATGTATGTGGGGGGAAGTAATATGTTGTCTGACTCCTCCTGGAAAGTGCTGTCCTGGAAAGTGCTGTCCTGAAATTTCAATAGTAAATCTCTCTGTGACGCACAACGTTTTGCTTGTATTGTCTGCCAGTAGAGTTTGTTTAGCATCTCCATAACGCTCTCTCGCCAGCTAAATGATCCGTGATGAAATGCACCACTCTTCGTTGGGTCTTCTCTATCTCCTCTAACAGTCTTACCTGATAGTGATCCCAGATAGATGAACAATACTCAAGAATCGGGTGAACAAGTACCTTATAAGCCACTTCTTTTGTGGATGAGTTACATTTCCTTAAGATTCTTCCGATGAATCTGAGTCTTGTATCTGCTTTTCCCACTATGTTTTTATATGGTCATTCCACTTAAAGTCGCTCTGGATAGTTACATGTAGATATTTTATGGCAGAAGCTGTTTCCAGCTGTTTGTCATCAATACTGTAGCTGTACAGTAGTGGATTTCTTTTCCTATTTATGAGCAATATGTTACATTTATTTACGTTCAGTGTCAACTGCCAGAGTCTGAACCATTCATCAATTCTCTGCAGGTTGGTCTGCAAATTCTTACCACCTTCCGACATTGCTACTTTGGTATAAACAACTGCATCATCTGCGAATAGCCTAAAAGAGCATAAGACTCTTTCTACTAGATTATTTATATATACTGTGAACAGCAACGGCCCTATCACACTTCCCTGTGATACTTCGGATATTACCTTTACATCTGTCGATTTAGTTCCGTTAAGAGTGGCGTATTGAGTTCTATCTGCAAGAAAGTCTTGAATCCAATCGCAATTCTGCTCTGATACCCCATAAGCTCATATTTTTTTCAGTAAATGGCAATGTGGGATGGTGTCAAATGCCTTACTGAAATCAAGGAACATGGCATCAGCCTCAGCACCATTGTCCACTGTGCTGTGTATCTCATGGAGCAACAGAGCGAGCTGAGTTTCACACGATCTCTGTTTGTGGAATCCATGTTGATTTTTATAGAGGAGCTGTTCACTTTCCAATAATGTCATAATTCTTGAGCATAAAATATGTTCCATAATTGTACAACAGATTGACACCAATGATATAGGTCTATAATTGTATGGATCTGTCTTAGAGCCTTTCTTAAAAATGGGAACAACCTGCACTTTTTTTCAGTCCTTAGGTACCATTCGTTGCTCAAGCAATCTACAATAAATTACTGTTAGACGGAGAGCAAGTTCTTTCGCATAATCTTCATAGAATCTTATAGGTATCTCATCTGGTCCTGAAGCCTTTCCACTACTATGTGATTGTAGCAGCTTTTCAATTTCACGATCGGTTATCTCATTATCTGCCATTTCAATGTTCGCAAAACGAGTGAAAGAAAGGACAGTGTTATGATCTTCCGCGGTGAAACAATTTTGGAAGACCGAATTCAGTATTTTGGCCTTCTCTCTGTTATCTTCCGTTTCTGTGACGGTGTGGTTGCTGAGAGAATGAACAGATGATTTTGGCCCACTTACTGATTTTACATATGATCAAAATCTCTTACAGGGTGTATACGTGGACAAGGAAAAATAATTCCTGGATTTTTCCCGGATTTCCCAGTTAAAAATACACTTTCTCCCGGATGAAAACACACTTTTTCCGTGTTATTAAGTGACATTATATTTTCCCTCGGAACTGTAAAACTTATCAATCCTTTGAATAATTATGTTTTTATACACGGGCGTAGAATTTCCCAGCACTTTAGAAAACAAAACTCAGGGAAGAAAATGCTTTTTGGAAAGATTTTTGATGTGCAGCAACAAGTACACTGCATATTTTCGTATTACAAAAGTATAAATTCGAATTCCACCAAACACCGCATGTTTTTTGACTGGGGAGTGGAAGTGAAATACAGTGACGTGTGATAGAAGACTGCTGTGTGAAGAGGGGTGGCACTGCACTCTGGCACACTTAAGACCAAATGACATGTCTTACATTTCCTAGAACATATAAGTTTTATGTATCAGACTCTTCAGAAAGATCTGCACTACAAATTGAACATATTTTTGGAAACTCTATTTTTTAAATTTTTGACGTTGTATCTCAAACGCTTGAGGGAGGGGGGGAAGGGGCGGGGACGTCGCTACCTTAGTATTGCCCTGGTTCGGGAATATCGTAGATCTGGGGCTGGTGCGCAGAGCAGTCTGAGTTATAGTGGGGAAGTGTGTAGTCTCCAAGTGACCCGTGTTTACATTTAGTGATTTTGCTGTTTCCTCTTCGTTTACTGCTCTCACGTCAAATGAAAATAAAATGGATTTCTGTGGCCGGGAGCTATCAAGTGAGTTAAAATACATTCACAGAATTAAGGAAGGCTAATATACGTTATTAGCTTCAGATTTTATTTTATTTCCACTTTTCTGACAGCCATGCACTAACCACCTTGTAGAATAGTGAAGTTATTTTTGTCGGTTTGCTAAAGAAATTTGGTTTTTAAAAATCTTTTACGCTGAGGCAGTCAATGTGTTTGAAACAAAGTGTTTAATTCCACACTATTGAGTAATTTCAATTGCTCACTGCATTTCAAGTGCACATTTTCATCTTCTAGCATGTATGGCATTGTGCCATCATAAAGAATCAAAAATGAGTCAATACAGTACTGGTACTCCAAGAAAATTTAAGTCCCGAAACCCACACTGAAAAGCTCAATATTAGGCCGAGGCCTACTTCATTGGAAATCTGGTCATACGAATGTGCTCTATAATTATGCACTTTAAATGTGCCATTTTATTATTGTTCATGAAATTCCTATGTTCTTGGAGTATCCTCTATTGTCTTTTTTCTTTTATGACATAATGTAAGATCTTTTAATGTTTTACACGTACGAACATACGGGCTCCCTGCATCATAGAAGCTGCTAAAGGTCGGTGGTGCCCGTTATCTGGCACTCTCTGACGACTACTGAAACAAACCTATTTCTAACAGGTCGAGGGAAAATATTGCGAATGGTGGTTTGAAAAGTGTTGCTTTGAAAGTAAATTTCCTTTTACGCAATTTGACCTATGTGTGAGAATGTACGATGAATTTCTTAAATCACAGAGCATTTGATGACGAGCCCAGAAGATCAGACATTCATGTCGTTATTATGAGCAAATTGATGTAGAGCTATGGGAAGTTCTCTCTTCTCTGCGGTAGCTAATTTATTTGTGGAAAACTTAAGGACAAGTCACTGGACTCTGCTAAAAATTTTACTGGCACATTTGTGTGGTATATCTTAAAGTGTAACATGCGCAAAAAATATCAACATTATATGTGAAAGCTTAGCTTCTCTTGCAGCTTATTAACCTTAAAGACCAATATTATATGTGAAAGCTTTGCTTTTCTTGTAGCAACACTATGTATATAAATCTAACACATTAACTTTTCCTGTTTGTGTATCCACGCTACTTAACAGTGATATTGCTATTAGCTGACTACATCATGTGTCCTGTGGTCTGTATATCCGCTGTCATCGGCTGGCGGGATCACGTGGCATGAGCTATGACGGGCTTACAAAAGCGCACCATAATCTCGATTACAATGGTTCAGAATGAATGTGTGAAATGTGTATATTTTGTACTGGATGCCATCAAACTATATTCAGGACAGAGGAAATTAAAATGTCCGGTGGTGCCTCTCCTGCTCCTAGTCACTTGGTTTGACATCCTGCCCCTCTTTTTTAAAAAAACTCGCAATTAATACTGGACGGAATTATTTGTAATCGGGAGAACAAGAATTCTTCAGAAAATTTGCACTCTTTATTGCCTGTTAGCTAATAAGTTTCTGATTTGGGTGACATAAAATTAAATATAGGCTACATAAAACCAGTAAAGACAAGAGACAAGCAATACAGTACACATTTCTTCAATCCTTAGCTCCTAGCATTGTTTTCTCTCTAATCTTGCTACAGCTTTACATAGCGTTCTTTCCTTTCTGCGAACGAATCTATTACCCCAACAAAAGTTCATTGAACGTTTTGCTACATGAAAAATCAAAATATCATTGTCTAATACTGCGTAAACTGTTAATACAAATAGTTCCCAAGACTGGTGTTGTTTCTCGATTTGATTACACCTTTTTTGTCACTATCTGCTAGATAAAGCAAAATAGGCCTTTCTAACACCGCAGAAATTGTAACACACACCAAATAAACGAGACTGTCTTGGCACAAATGGTTATTTTTATAACACTACAGAATATAATTCACAAAGATCAACATAAAATGCCTATTAGGCCTACTACTAGCAAAAAGCTTTATGTCAGGAAATAGTTTCACGTTTCATTCATATGCTCCAGTTTCTCAAGCATGAGATCGAAAAGAAGTAGTACAAGATTTTTATATAAATTTGGACTCGTTATATTCTTCCTTAATTTGTGTGATGTCCCCATTCCTTCTCCTTCCTCATTCTAACAAAGTCTTGTCATGACTAATTCTGGAATTATTCCTGCCTTTGTCAAAACTTATTCGCTGGTTAACTTCACTAACCCTGCCAGAATCACCAGTTTAGTTACCCCTGATTATTCTCCGGTTAGGCGTTGTCATCTTTGTACAAACCATTTTCCACGCTACTTCCACAATAGAACTTAAGCAGCTGCTAGATGGGGACTGTACAACTGGCCCTTACTAGTATAGCCATCTGGTCAAGAATTTTCTCACAAAATTTCATTTTCCTGGATACACCAAGAAAATAATACATAATCTTTCTTACCTGTTACTCCTTTTAGTCGTTTATTTCCACTCTGGTAGTCTGAATCTATGGATTTACCTAGTAATTATAGCAATGCAGATCATTCGCAAACCCAATCAACAACATAATCAGACAGCGATTGGTGTCCACTCGTTCGGCTTTACTCCGCTCCGCTTGTATAGCCCGGTCCCCTTTTGCCTGCAGGAAAGTTTATTTCTAGATGCGACGAGGATTCCCCTGGCAGAGACATCACATGCACTATACACGCATTCAAAAATCAACTTATGATTCTTTTTTTACTATGGGACCAAACTGCTCATGTCATCGTTCCCTAGGCTTACACACTACTTAATCTAACTTAAACTAACTTACGCCCACTCCATCATAGATCTGGGCCTGGTGCGCATGCGTGAAACTGGTAGCTTGTGCGCGGCAGTAACATTTTTTCCCGGTTGCATCAAGCTCCTTGCTGTGACTGCTTACTCAGCCAACAGCCACATTTCTGTAGCTAGAAACAGGAGAAGGTACTACTCATACATCACTCAACTGCGCATGCACATGAGCCTGCTCGTAACTGCTACAATGAATTTAATGTAAACAGTTGTGATGACACGCTCATCGGAGGCAATTTGTTATTATGAAACATTGCATAGTCTTCCTAAAGCCTTTGACACATTTTGCTGTTGGCAAATGCTTGTATGAGCACTGTGTTTTGTTGTTGTATATGGCACATTTCCTTTACAATTTATGTTTCATTTTCCTTTGTTTTTTTTTCTCGTTCACATTTTCTTGTTGCAGTATTATTCTGCAATAGCAGGATACAGTAATATCTTCTGTTAGAGTATCAATTCTTACCAGTCAAAATTACAAAAATTTAACTGAAAACTAAAACAACGAAAAATTCCTGGAATTCTAAAAAAATTCCTGTGTTTTTCCCGGTTTTGTCCCGGATGAAAAAATTCACGGGTTTTTCCCAGATCTCCCGGTCGTCCCGGGTCGTATATACCCTGTCTTAGGGTCTTTACTCAGGTCGGTTGACAACGTCTTACTTTCGAAATCACTGAACGCTTCTTTCTTTGCTCTCCTTATGCTCATTTTCACTTCGTTCAGCTTTTGTTTGTCTTTACTTCTCTTGAATCTGAGATGAAGTGCTCTTTGTTTACGTAGCACTTTTCTAACCTTACTCGGAACATACTTGTCTAGGGCATATTGAACGACGACTTTGAATTTTTTCATTTGTTCTCTACATCTTTGTCCTCATCACCAAATATTTGATGCTGACTGCTGAGATATCCTGAAATTTGTATCCTGTCACCCTTGCTGAGCAAATATATCTACCTAGCTTACTTAACATTCCTTGTAGGACCCATCATCATAGATGCTGTCACAGTCGTACGATCGCTGATACTTTCCTCTATGTTAACTGATTCGATAAGTTCAGGTCTGTTTGTTGCCAGAAGGTCTAAGACGTTACCCTCACGAGTTGGTTCTCTAACTGTCTGCTCAAGGTAATTTTCAGACAAGACATCCAGAACAATGCCACACGATTCCCTGTCTCTGGCACCAGTTTTGATGGCATAACACTCCCAATCAATACCTGGCAAGTTGAAGTGACCCCCTATTACAATGGCATGATCAGGAAATTACTAATGATATTCTGCATGAAAATTGTGAGCACTGGAAAAAAGAAGATAAATTAAATAAGCATCTGCTTTTTGTGCTTTAACAAATAGTGCTTCTCTTCAAAACGAAGAGATGTTACACTTGCAAAACAATTTCCTTTGCATTCCTTTTGTATGAACAGTCATCCTCAAGCTATGATGTTTTTGGACATGACATTTCAGTTTTGCCACATTTCGAACACATGTGAAGTATGTCAGGAAAGCTCCATCTGTCTTCTAATGTTTCAAGTGAAATCATGAATTATTTGCAATTAGCTTGCTACAGATTAAGTGAGGAAGAAAGAAGCATGATGTTGTTCAGATAAATGAAACTTACATTCATGAGACACTTTCATGTCATAATGGCACTATAATGAGTTTTTCTGAAAATCAGCCTGCTTGTACTGCTGATTTTTCTTGATTTCATCTGCAACTGACCATTTGAAAGAAACTGTCAGTTTATTTACAGCGAGGAATCTTACAGGTTCAGAGTTATTGGAGCTTACTTTGAAATTACTGATATTCATTTCAAGCTATGGTTTCAAAGTATTGCTTGAACAGGAATATGTTTGTTATATTGAACAATTAACTATCAGTTACTTTAATACACCTTGCAGTTCACATACTTTCGGTTTTTTTGATTTTGTACAAATGCGTTAGAAACAACTGATTGAATCTGAAAGATGTTGACAAAATACTTGCTTTACCTAGCTCTGATAATCCAGTAGAAAATGTACAGACAAAATTTTCTGTTATCAGATACCTGTACAAAATTAAAAGAAATTTGTTATTTAAAACTGCACTACAGATTAATCATATGATAATTCCAGTGATATGCAGAGACATAAAGTTAGTTTAAAGGATAATATTTTTCATAAAAAGGCTCTCTCTCCTCTGAAATAACTCGCAAATGATGGAAAATAGTTAAAATTCACAGTCCAATGAAAGTAACGTTAAAGAGGAACCTGTCGGAATTGCTATCTGAATCAGCAAATGATGAACATTTCAAAGATATTAACAATTTATTAAACTGGTGTGGGACAATGTGAGTGTTAAGGACACATTTTTGGCAATGCATCATGTAGCTAAAACCATTAAAGAAATAACTGCATGCTCCTTAACTGAACTGAAGGTACCATATGTTCTAACACGCAATTTGAAAACTTACTATCCATGTACAACAAACAAGTTTTTGACTACCACAACATGCAATTTTTGAAATATTTTTCTTGGAAAGAATGAGCAGTGCTAATGTGTATAAATACATAACAAGTAATGTAAACTGTCACATTGTAACTACTGAGGTGTCATTTCCAGTAGGAATGTGCGGCTTTTTCAAGACTCTCTCAGCATTCGAATTTCATGTACCAGGTTATTTACTGATAGCCTCAGTGAGTAGTGCTGTAATGCTTCAGTTATTTGAGATTAATAGCAGTGAATTATGCGAAGTGAGTGGGAAAAGACAAAAATTGGTGCACAGCTGTTAACAAGTATTAGTTTCTGCATTACTGTTACACATAAGAAAGCACTGAGTGAAAATGTGGGATTGGAGGGAATATTTTATAGAATGAGGTACAGATGGGTTGTATAAACCACTTCTAACTTGAATTTTGGCCTTCCTATAGCATTTCAGTTCATACTGATAGCTGTCAGGTGGGAATTACAAAGTTTCAGTAGAGAAGAATTTGGAATCTGAAACAAAAATTAGGATAAAAAATCATTTAATACTTCATTCTGCAAAATACAGCAGAGTGAAGTTTCATGTCATCTCATTAGAATTCCTAAACATGAGGGAATCTATTGATGATGTGTCCTTAGAGAAATGTTTTCTTGGGATCCATTGCAACTCAAAATTATACAACAGGTTTTGATGTAGATATGTCTGTCCTCATTTCTTATTTCTGTAATCAGTTATGTTACATGTAAGGCCCTCAAACATGTTGATTGTAGTAGTTTTCTTGTGGACTGCTAGTTGTACAACTACCAACATCTACACTCCTGGAAATTGAAATAAGAACACCGTGAATTCATTGTCCCAGGAAGGGGAAACTTTATTGACACATTCCTGGGGTCAGATACATCACATGATCACACTGACAGAACCACAGGCACATAGACACAGGCAACAGAGCATGCACAATGTCGGCACTAGTACAGTGTATATCCACCTTTCACAGCAATGCAGGCTGCTATTCTCCCATGGAGACGATCATAGAGATGCTGGATGTAGTCCTGTGGAACGGCTTGCCATGCCATTTCCACCTGGCGCCTCAGTTGGACCAGCGTTCGTGCTGGACGTGCAGACCGCGTGAGACGACGCTTCATCCAGTCCCAAACATGCTCAATGGGGGACAGATCCGGAGATCTTGCTGGCCAGGGTAGTTGACTTACACGTTCTAGAGCATGTTGGGTGGCACGGGATACATGCGGACGTGGATTGTCCTGTTGGAACAGCATGTTCCCTTGATGGTCTAGGAATGGTAGAACGATGGGTTCGATGACGGTTTGGATGTATCGTGCACTATTCAGTGTCCCCTCGACGATCACCAGTGGTGTACGGCCAGTGTAGGAGATCGCTCCCCACACCATGATGCCGGGTGTTGGCCCTGTGTGCCTTGGTTGTATGCAGTCCTGATTGTGGCGCTCACCTGCACGGCGCCAAACACGCATACGACCATCATTGGCACCAAGGCAGAAGCGACTCTCATCGCTGAAGACGACACGTCCCTCCATTCACGCCTGTCGCGACACCACTGGAGGCAGGCTGCACGATGTTGGGGCGTGAGCGGAAGACGGCCTAACGGTGTGCGGGACCGTAGCCCAGCTTCATGGAGACGGTTGCGAATGGTCCTCGCCGATACCCCAGGAGCAACAGTGTCCCTAATTTGCTGGGAAGTGGCGGTGCGGTCCCCTACGGTACTGCGTAGGATCCTACGGTCTTGGCGTGCATCCGTGCGTCGCTGCGGTCCGGTCCCAGGTCGACGGGCACGTGCACCTCCCGCCGACCACTGGCGACAACATCGATGTACTGTGGAGACCTCACGCCCCACGTGTTGAGCAATTCGGCGGTACGTCCACCCGGCCTCCCGCATGCCCACTATACGCCCTCGCTCAAAGTCCGTCAACTGCACATACGGTTCACGTCCACGCTGTCGCGGCATGCTACCAGTGTTAAAGACTGCGATGGAGCTCCGTATGCCACGGCAAACTGGCTGACACTGACGGCGGCGGTGCACAAATGCTGCGCAGCTAGCGCCATTCGACGGCCAACACCGCGGTTCCTGGTGTGTCCGCTGTGCCGTGCGTGTGATCATTGCTTGTACAGCCCTCTCGCAGTGTCCGGAGCAAGTATGGTGGGTCTGACACACCGGTGTCCATGTGTTCTTTTTTCCATTTCCAGGAGTGTATTTCAATGACCTTAACAGAGGTGGTTTAAGTGTTTCCATCAGAAGACACATTTGAGTTGGGGAAATGTTTCTTTAAAGGATGCCACATTTTGATTAGCCCACATTCTGAACACACATTTTTAAAGTAAAATAATAAAGAAAGTATCTCAGCATCTATCGCGAACTTAAAATAGTGAAAGAAGCTTTACAAAAGAACAATGTCTTATTTGCCATACCCCATCTTTCAGTGCAATCAACATAATGTTACAATACTTTTGCCAATACTCTTATCTCAAATTGCACAATATTAAGAAATGACAGTTGCAGGCATGAAAACTTTGGAAGTAAGAGAAAGCTTACCACACTCGTGTGGTGTACAGGGCTGCATAAGCACAACTGGCCCAGGGACTGGAGTGACTGTTGTTCATGCATTAAAGCCAGCAGATGCTCCTCAGTGCCTCCAGTTTTGTGAGTGGCTGTTTAGTGAGATAACAGTGAATGGACTGGACATGGACCTGTTCTTTATGTCTGATGAAGCCTGGTTTCACCTGAGTGGTTATGTCAACGCACAGAATCACAGATTCTGGGCAGTGGAGAATCCGCATAACTTCCACAAAACACAGTTGTATGATCAGAAGGTTGGGGTTTGGTGTTTAGTGTCTGCCTGCTGCATTATTGGTCCCCATCTTCTTTCATCAGATGCTGCCTTCAGCACATTAAATTGCCAACTTTTGAAACCATTTGTGAGAGCATTAACAGAAGAAGAAAAGACCTACAGTTACTTCCAACAGGATGGAGCAACTGCCCATACAGCCAGCTGAACCTTGGAGCATATTTACGCAACCTTCATGCCTGATAAAGCTGTTAGCAGTTAGTCTGGTTGTGGCCCTAGCTGGCCACTCAAGTCATCTGATCTATAATGTGTAATTACTTTGTGGAATGAGCCCTGAAGTCTAAGATGTATTGCAACAACCCTCATGGTCTTAAAGAACTGCAGCAGGAAATTTTGGATGACACTGCAGCAATTCCAGCAGTCCAGCTTTGGTCTGCCTTCAGGAAGTTACTGACCAGGGTCCAAAAAGTTTCAAGAGATGAATGATGGTCACTGTCAACATCTGCTGTAGTCAGGTTAGTACAGTATTTTCTTTCCTTTGCTCCATTTTTTGTACCCTGGAACTCTGTTCTCCAGACCACTTGTATTTGCCCCACCCTCTACAATGTTTTTGGTATCATACAGTACTATAAGTACTAAAATAAAATAATGAATGTAGCCTTTTGAACATTTTAATACTTGTCTACCATAACGCTTCTACCGTTAAGAAAATAACTTAGTCTAGGTCTATTGTGAACACCAAGTTACAGTCCGGCCACAAAGTTGATACTACTGACACCAAAATACCTTATTTCCTATGTCTCATATCACCAGTACTATTACTGATAGTTATGTATTGCGTTTTGCCAGATGCGAACTGTACTGCAGACACATGATGTTTTTCCATTCAAGGGCTTTATGGGTGTCTTACAATTTACAAACAAGTATTCATTGTGAAAAATGTGAAATTGAATGACATATACTGAATTTATGGATCCAAGATCTCCTTGCTCATTTTGGCAATGATCAGTTGTTTCGTCTTTGCTCCTCACAGATTATTAGTTTAGGGGCAATCACTTAGTGCTTTTAAAGGTAGGCTTACATAACAAACAAATCTTTAGTCTGGCAGATTTTTATACTGCTAGGATACAATTTCTATTCTTTTTCTCATAGCTTCTTGACAAATGACAGAAAACAGCAAATGTAATTTCAAGAGCTGAAATCTATGCAGTCATGATGTAACAGGCTCCTCATTTTTGAGTGTAAATTGGTAAAGGTAAAGCTACATCCCAAAGTCCAAGAAAAACAAAGATGACATTTTTGAAATACCAGAACAGGCAATATGTGAAGTACACATCTTAGAAACAATAAGTATTGCCGGTGTGTGTAAATGCGTAAGTACTGGAAACTGCAACCTTGTCACTACTTTTTCTCATAGCTTCTTGACAAATAACACAAAACAGCAAATTTAATTTCAAAAGCTGAAATCTATATTTAAATTGATCCAGTAGGAATATCCATGTTTTTTAAGTTCAAGACTGACTTGGCACTCTACTTTCACATACTAGGTCTTCTATTGATTACCCTGGTAAGTAACATAGTAACACAAAATTCTACAAGATTGATAGCAGACAATTGTGTGATGTAAACTGGAATGGACAAAAAATTGGTGCACAGCTGTGAACGAATATTAGTTTCTGATTTGGTGTAGAAGTAATTATAGATATGCAAACATTAGGCAAAAATGTGGGATTGGAAGGAATATTTTGTAGAAAGAGGGAGGCATGGGTTTTCTAAAACACTTTTTATTCATGTTTTGACTGTCCTATACTATGCCGTGGCTAGCCAGCATTAATTAAGTTCCATTTATGTGTGTGGGATGGTGGGCGAGTGTGTGTTGAAACCAGTCATCAGTCTAACATGTAAAAATATTAAAACGTATTTACCGTATTTACTCGAATCTAAGCCACACTCGAATCTAAGCCGCACCTGAAAAATTTGACTCGAAATAAAGGAAAAAAAAAAAAAAATTCCCAAATCTAAGCCGCACCTGAAATTTGAGACTCGAAATTCAAGGGGAGAGAAAAGTTTTAGGCCGCACCTCCAAATCGAAACAAAGTTGGTCCATTGTAATATGAGACACAATTTAGGTCGAATGAATGACGAAACAGCTACAGTAGTTTGGTTCGAGTCGAAAGCTTAGCAGTTAAGCTTTACCAGGTAGCCATTGCTATGCGTCAGGCGCTGCGTCCGTATTTATACGGATACTCTTCCTTTTTCACGTGCTTCGTCTGGTTTGAATCGATTGCTTATTTTGCTTTGATCTGATAAGTGCCGTTTTCTATGTTATAGGTGTTTACGTCAGTCACTCTAAGCTGAAAATGCATTACTATACTGTGTCATGCATTGTTTGTCGCATTCTGATAGTGCGTGTTTACGGCCTGTCGCTGCTCGCGGCATGGCTTGCTTTTGTGCGCGCTACCGCCGCCTACAATTAAAAAAAGAGAGGAATCGTCTCATTAGCGAAACAATGGCAAGAGACTGATATTTGTTGTTACTTACACTGCTGCTTTCTTTGATAATGATCAACAAGAACCAAATAATAGACTGCGTGTGATAGAACATGTTCTGAACGAGAGTTTGTCGAAAATTTTTCTCCGTTTGAAACTCTTTGCGGCCGCTTCTTTAGTACATCAAATTCTGCACAGAAATTAGTCATCTTAGATTTAAAAATCTAGTCTGTTGCCGTGCTTCATTTCTGACTGTATCACTATTAGGCACAAGAGTAATACGAATATAAACATGACACGATACGTATATTCTTCCGCGTTTGCTGTTGTCTCACTCTAGTTTCGTAGTTTATTTGGCAGACAGGATTTAAATGAGATAGAAGCAAACACGAAATAATACATGGCAAAATGTTTATATTCGTATTATTCTTATGGTGAAGAGAATACTGCATGTGATTCACATTTCATCAGGTTCCTATTAGCAACCATCTCTTCTCACAGGAAGAAAAAAATTCAGAACGTAGAGTTGCCCACATTGACAAAAATCCCAGTATTACCAGTCGGATTTTCGTAGTACATTGAAATTCGAAGATGAACAATACGGAATTTGTATTTACTTCGTTGGATAATGTATGAAAAAGCAGTGGTCGAAACTCGGGCGGAGAAAAAAAACTCGTCTTCCAATTTTTTATTTTATTTTATTTACTGACGCAGAGGTTTTGGCGCCAGTATTTATCTTTGTGCCTACAAAGGATGCCTGTGTAGCGCTACATATATTCGACGGCAAAAGTCAGTTGTGGCGGCACCTATCAACATTTTTCAGAACTTCCGCTTGCTTTGCACTCGATTCTAAGCCGCAGGCGGTCTTTTGGATTACAAAAACCGGAAAAAAAGTGCGGCTTAGATTCGAGTAAATACGGTAAACTCACTAAAATATAAACTGAAGGAATATTTCAATAAATAGAGACAAATGTAGCGAAGCTATAATTAAATCTACTGAAATAAGGCACACATCACACCATTTCAATATAGATACGACAAATACTCATAGAGATCAGTCTTCTGTATGCAAGCAAACAGCCAACAAAAAGCAGAGAGTACAGCATTGCCAAACTGAACATTCTAGTATGCTAGTTAAAGGAGGCCATGATAGAACAGATTGTAGGAGGATATGACCAAAGGAACATGAAACTGGAAGCAACAGGGGATGGCCCAATACCTTGGGAACAGTTGCAATGATTTTTGAGTCACACAAAAGTTAGTCAAAGCCCTGACTGACAATGTGATTAACATTTGTGATTCCAAAAGCGACTTGCCCATGAATTCCCTGACTTTTGTTAGCAGTGTGCCACCAACCATTTAACACAAGTGTACCTCACAGATCATCTCAAAATTTGAACTTGTCACTGGTTTCTGCTTATACCTTCTAAGCTCCATAGATGTTCTCCCGCTGTGCTGTTGAACTAGCACACCAATGAGATCCACATGAACAATCCTTGCGTTTGTGCAACTTTTTGTGAAGCTTGGAAGCTATGTACAGAAGTAAATGACACTAAAGAAAAGCAAACTGTGTGTGCGACCTGGTTGGGCACAGAATTTTACAAGGACAAAATGTTCATCACAGCATATACTCTGCTAACACGTACAAAAAAACCTCAATGCAATTATATTGTTCCATTTGAGGGAGTAGCAGCTATTGAAGTGGAGATGATGTTACTTCACTATGGAGAGAGATGTTTTCATGGAGCCACCAGGGAACTATAGGGCGACATGTAGTAAGATGATATGCTCTGCAGATAAATCAAACTGTTAAGGTTCAGACAGAATGAGGAATGTGCCACAGAAGAATATTTGGAAACAAATGTGTATTTGTTGTTTACTTATGTTCAGAAAATATAATCTCTTCCACATATTTACTGCATGCAGCTTACACAATTTTAATTACTTAATTTATCTCATTGCATTTATTAAGAGCTTTTGAATTACAAGAATAGCTATACATGTACAAAGATTAGAAAACTACTGCATATCAACACTTCAACAAAGCTCTCCCGCATAATATAACATAAATGACAACAGCTACAGGAGAATATCAAGATCTTTCATATCACTCCACTTGTGAATGTCAAGACACTTTCAAAAGGACGCTTGTATAGACATGCAGGAGATGTTAATATGACATGATAACTGTTTGTCATTCTGCACCAGTCACAAAATTGTGATGATGATTTGCCCCCTTGTGGACAGTGTTTGTGCACCTTCCATGGCCCATTTGGATGTGATTCAGAGTAGTCCAAATTTCCCATGGCTGGTCATACCTAGGGGGCTCCTCTTGGCTGCAGTGCAGTTTTAGAAATTGTGGAGGACAGTTTTGTTTCCAGCAACTTTTCCAGCCACTGATCGCTCTGGAGACATTTTCAACAAGAATCCTGGCTGCGATAAGAGTGGCATGTCTTTATTGTAATGTTCTTTCCTCCACAAGGAATACATCATTCAATATTGGAAGGCCCGGGTTATCAACAATCTTCCAATGTTAATGTAGAAGCAAATTCTTCAGTCTGACATTAGGAGATGGAATATGACTGAAAGGTAACCAGTATGTGGGGGTAGATTGTACTGACCCATTAACAACACACTTGAATTTGGTAAGTGGTACACCTATCTTTTTCAGATATGGACTATGAAGCAAGACAGATGCATGGCACTCTGCTGTTGAGTATACTAATCTGAGTTCCGATACTCAAAGAGTGTCTACTGACAATCCCCAACTAATGCCACAGAGCTCATGATGGGTCTTATTTCTGCATTTGAGTACATGTTCACGACAAGTACTCCTTAAAAGAAAGTGTTCTGTCTAATGCGATCCCAAGATATTTTGGATGCATGTTATGACGTAGTTTGTCTTCCTCAAAACAAACATCACGGGCTCTGTGTGCCAATCTATTGGACACATGAAAACATGCAACTTTTGTTTTATTTGAGTTAGGTTGTCACCCCCATTGATAGAAGTACTAGCTTAAGATGTCTAGATCAGGGATTTCTTAACAGAGGAGTGAGGACAGATGCCTGCAGCAAGCCATTATTCAAAACTTTTGGACAGTTAGTGTTTTTTCCTGTAGTTATAGTTAATGTTCGTTCAGGTAACACATTGTACGTTAGTTTTCTTGTTCGTCTGCATGGAACAAATCATAATAATTTACAAAGCAGCCCATGTTTCCTAACTGTATCATGTGCTGCACTTACATCAATGAAAGTAGCACATGTTTTTGCATCATTTGGTATCCTGCAGAGGCAGCCAAATAATCTCCAAGACCTTCTGGCTAAAACGAGTTTGTCACATGATGAACTCGCACAATTATTTTTAGGACGCTCCAGCTGTAAACTTTGCACAATTTTAATACTCTACAGAAAAAGAGGAATGTTAGAGTTTAATATATTTTTGTAGCTGAGATAATTATGAACGGCCAGCAACATCAGGCAGGTTGTGACAGGCAGTCAGCCTAGTTGAAGGAACAAACCTGGTATATGTCAGAAGCAATTTTGGACAACAATGAAAAATTTAAATCAATGTGGCTGGATGGGAATTTGAAACATTTCTCCCCAATATCACGCTAACGTCTTGGTCACTGTGCAATTATTTTTAATTATTGGAAGTAAAGAGATAAGTGGCTCACCCTTGCTAAAATTCATAGCTATGATTTATTTAAAGCTGAATTAGGCAAGGAAGATTATGTAGGCAAAGATTTAAAAATGCACTTGTGTAAAAGACTTTATCAGCTTACCTGTCAATTGTACCAAATGTTGTTGCATTTGGAAATATCTGACTTGTTGAGACAAGAGAGAATGAGCAGGATTGTGTAGATGATAGGGAGAGCTCCTGCTGCTGCCACTCAGCTTGGAGGAGATTGTATGTATGTACAGAATGCCTCATGAATTCGCTTGTGCTGCCATGTGTGCAGTTCCCAAACATTTCCATGTATGCCATTACTGAAATAAATTTAGGATGAATGAATATACTTTGTTCATAGAAAAAAAACTTCACAAATAAAAAATTATAAGAAACATAATTATGCTGCATAAAGCATTAAGATGCTCAATATTATTACATTTTTCACTACAAAAGCAGAAACATATTCAAAATATAAGAATAAGTAATGAGACGAGGCTTAATGATCCAATCATATAACTAGACAGTTAGAGTGTTTTCATAGTGCATTTCTATTACAATAGTGAAGTAACATACCATTTGTATTAAATTAGAAATGCAAGATTAAAAAGAAGTAGTAGTGGTGGTGGTGGTGGTGGTGGTGGTGGTGGTGGTGGTGGCAGTAGTCGTCTCTGTATGTTCCAATCTAGATTGTGAAGAACTTACCTTTCTGATAAATGACACTAATCAATCAAATTAATGTGGAATGGTAGAAACTGACTGTATAGCAACTAAAAACAGTAAAATTCACAGTAAGCTACTATGGGCCAGTCATGATATGGAATTAGTACAATTTAATATCACAATTTTTGCAGCCAAAAACAAAAAAAACAAAAAAAATTAATGAAACATCTGAATCACATGACAGAAAAACTGAACTCAAACTAATGTAGCTGCTGTGAGACAACATAAGCAAAGGCAATCTTACAAATTTCAAAACTGGATTTTCAGAATGATCATCAATATTTTTCTTCAGAAAACAAAAGTTGGGAAATGCCTATGAAATAACAAATAATCGTCTGACAATACAGTACTGTGCATTTATTTACCTGATTTTGGTTTAAATTAACAAGCTCAAAGAGATTCAGCTTACAAGGAAAGAAGAAACTGCCACGCACAAAATGAAAGAGCGACAGAAATCTTCATGTTATAAAAGTTACTACACACTGTTTTAATAGCACTGTTGTGATGATTAACTGAAAATAGAGCAACGAAAGTTAGTTTTAGTGAAGCAGGGGAAGCATTCAAGGGTATTCTGTAATTTGTTGTATAAGTTGATGAAGTAAACATAACATTTTGTACAACTTAAAACAAGCTGAAGTACACTGAAAAAATACAGTGCATTGAGGAAAGTAGAATTTGTATCTGTGCTTAAAAATACATTGATTAAAGGGAAACAATATTACTCACTAAGTGATTTATTGTATGATGAAATATGCTACCATTCTGAGTGCCCACTATATGAGGATAAAGATGTAATGTTATCAGAAATATTATTCCTTCGCTATAACCTGTTGTAGTTAAGAATTTGATGACATCTGAGTTGCCAAAATTAGATGTTTCCATAAATAGTTTTTATCTTTTTATCAAAAAATTATTTAACAAACTCGCAGGAACCAACTGAAAATTACAAATGTAATTTCAGTGACTGAAAAGGAGAAAGAACTTAAATGGACCACAGTGTACCTGCGGTTAAACAGTAATTTGTAAAAAGATGTTAACACTAAAACTCACTATCCACATGCATGCACCATCACAAAAGGATATGTCTTGGAAGTCCTGCAGCATGAGCCACTTGTGGCCTAGCAAATCACACGATATCAGAAAAAAGCAACCAAATTTGGAGATGAAGGGGAAAATTGACAGAACTCATGTTACGCACAACTCACTCATTTACTTCACGGAACACATTTTCACGTGACTGAGTGGTGAATTATAAACTGTGGCAGAAAAAGGATTAAATAATATCATGACTATCTGCAACACAATTAGCACAGGATAGATCATAATTGTCTCTAAACAATGTTCTAAGACGTCGTTCTCTGCATATACGTAGAGATAGCAGAGTACCTGGTGTTGCCCAGATACATATTTATTCCAATCTTTTATTTGTCCATCTTCTCCTCCCCCTTCTCTCTCCATGTTATCACCCCCATCGCAAAAGGAGGCTCGCAGTTCTCACCCCACAACATTTCTTTCCAGATCATAGCTAATCTGTCTACCAAATTTGTTTGAAATGGTTCCAGGGATTTAGGAAGAGCTATTTACCCACGTCTTTACCTGCATACGCACATGTCAAATGTATTTCACACGTATTTGTACACATATTTTAACTGAATGTCTAGCAGATTTTGCCCTGCAGTTTCATTATCACACAGCTCAATGTTTATGATGTTCTATCTTCTGTACTGTGTGTCGTACAATGATATAATTTTACTGGTACATTCCATGACATATGTGAACACACTCTGCAAAATGTGTCAAGAATACACTTAGTGGTAAGGAAGTAATAAATTAAAATGTCATGCTTCATGCTACAGTTTTACTGCATGAATAGCGAAAATGCAGCAGGCGATATTAGTGCCGGTATTTTATTTATGGGGCTAAGACACGTTTTGTCTTCCACTGTTGGAGAAAGTATGATGAACAGTTTGGCTTGCTGAGCTTGTTTGTGTCAGTAACAGCTTTCTGAGTCATTACAGCCTCTGATGATGTCTCCAACAGAGGAAGATGAAATGTTAGGCAGAGAATCATGCCTTGCACCACAATCTTATGCTTATAAATCAAATATCAAGAATAATGCAGTTTACCCACTCTTTTTCCCATCTGTCTCATTTTAATTTGACTGTCCCATACACATGGGACATTTACTCAGATACATATTTTATGCACTCAACAAAACGTTTGTGTTTTAAAACAAGTCAGTCTGTAAATGAATTTTTGATACACAGAGACAAAGAGGGATATACTAATGCTTTGGTTATCCTCAGAGTATGTGGTCATCACATAAACACTGTCAAGTTGTTTCTCTGGATATACGAAAAGTAAAGCACGTATTGATTAAACAGCAAAATGCCTATCATGAAAAAATATAATACATTACAAAATCCAATTTTTTTTACATACTTCATTTCTTCTCATGAATTGTATTAGACTTGTATACTTGGTTAATGGAAACGAAATTTTCAAAATTAAGAAGCAACAACAGACAATTGTACACATGTTCAACATGTAATTTTCCTGATCATCATCTGACTAGATTCACATACAAAAATTCATTACAGTGTAAAAGTAACAAGAAATTATTCCATTTCAGTTAAAATACTAAGTAGGTTTGAAGTAAATCACACTTTAATAGTCCACAACAACAAACATCTTTTCCCATGTGGAAAGCCATTCACATATGAGCTACCTATAGTATGAAATTGGAATTAGCTTAACAGAACTGTTTAGTTAAGGAGTTAATTACAAAATAAAAAAAAAAAAAAAAAAAAAAAAAAAAATATCTCTAAATTAGAGCCAAGTGCTAAACATATACTATGAGCTATTAACAAAAATTGTCTATAGCTAATTATGTTGCTTTGTACCTCTTCCTCTAATCTATTCCTCTATTAAGTCACTTACATTGAGACATTATAGCATTCACACTTCATGCTTACCGAACAACCGAGTTTCAATTATTGCATTAGATTTTTAAAGAAATAGAACATTTACAAATGCGAAACAATTATGATGCAATCAATATTTAGAATAAACACTGCAACTATAAGAAGTTCAGTTACCTACAACTATAAAAACTGCTGTGAAAGTTTAGAGAATCACTGGGTTCTGAGCTATTGCCGCACATGTACTAGCAGTACACAATCTTTTTCACTGTTATAAGATTCCTCAATGACTACTGGAAGAGGTTTGACGGCCTCTGTTTTCGTACCGTGCACAGTCGTGTCTTCGTTAGCCACTGAGATTAAATGGGAGTATTTTTATATGATGACCTTTTAATGATTTCAATATGGATCTTTGTGTGAAGCATTGGTTTTATTGACAGTATTTGAAATCTAGGCATTTGTCTCCAATTATAGTGATGGCTTTTTGTTAGTTCCTTGCAGAATGATGAAACTAACCATTTCTTTAACAGTTCTCAAACCAGATAGCCCCCCCCCCCCTCTCTCCCCCATGAACCATGGACCTTGCCGTTGGTGGGGAGGCATGCGTGCCTCAGCGATACAGATAGCCGTACCATAGGTGCAACCACAATGCAGGGGTATCTGTTGAGAAACCAGACAAACGTCTGGTTCCTGAAGAGCGGCAGCAGCCTTTTCAGTAGTTGCAGGGGCAGCAGCCTTTTCAGTAGTTGCAGGGGCAGCAGTCTGGATGATGGACTGATCTGGCCTTGTAACACTAACCAAAACAGCCTTGCTGTGCTGATACTGCGAATGGCTGAAAGCAAGGGGAAACTACAGCCGTAATTTTTCTTTACTGTATGGTTAAATGATGATGGCGTCTTCTTGGGTAAAATATTCCGGAGGTAAAACAGTCCCCCATTCAGATCTCTGGGCGGGGACTACTCAGGAGGACATTGTTATCAGGAGAAAGAAAACTGACGTTCTAAGGATCGGAGAGTGTAATGTCAGATCCCGTAATCGGGCAGGTAGGTTAAAAAATTTAAAAAGCGAAATGGATAGGTTAAAGTAAGATACAGTGGGAATTAGTGAAGTTTGGTGGCAGGAGGAACAAGACTTCTGGTCAGGTGAATACAGGGTTATAAATACAAAATCAAATAGGGGATATGCAGGAGTAGCTTTAATAATGAGTAAAAAAAAATAGGAATGCAGGTAAGCTACTACAAGCAGCATAGTGAACGCATTATGGTGGCCAAGATAGATACGAAGCCAATGCTTACCACAGTAGTACAAGTTTATATGGCAACCAGCTCTGCAGATGACGAAGATATTGATGAAATGTATGATGAGATAAAAGAAATTATTCACATAGTGAAGGGAGGCGAAAATTTAATAGTCATGGGTGACTGGAATTTGATAGTAGGAAAAGGGAGACAAGGAAATGTAGTAGGTGAATATGGATTGGGGGGATGAAATGAAAGAGGAAGCCGCCTGGTAGAATTTTAATTTTGCACAGAGCATAACTTGATCATACCTAACACTTGGTTCAAGAATCATGAAAGAAGGTTGTATACATGGAGGAACCCTGGAGATACTAGAAGGTATCAGATAGATTATATAATGGCAAGACAGAGATTCAGGAACCAGATTTTAAATTGTAAGACTTTCCAGGGGCAGATGTGGACTCTGACCACAATCTATTGGTTACGAACTGTAGATTAAAACTGAAGAAACTGCAAAAAGGTGGGAATTTGAGGAGGTAGGACCTAGATAAACTGAAAGAACCAGAGGTTGTAGAGAGCTTCAGGAAGAGCATTAGGGAACGATTGACAAGAACGGGAGAAAGAAATACATTAGAAGAAGAATGGGTAACTTTGAGAGATGAAATAGTGAAGGTAGCAGAGGATCAAGTAGGTAAAAAGACGAGGGCTAATAGAAGAGATATTGAATTTAATTGATGAAAGGAGAAAATATAAAAATGCAGTAAATGAAGCAGGCAAAAAGGAAAACAAACGTCTCAAAAATGAGATCGACAGGAAGTGCAAAATGGCTAAGCAGGGATAGCTAGAGGACAATTGTAAGGATGTAGAGGCACATATCACTAGGGGTAAGATAGACACTGCCTACAGGAAAATTAAAGAGACCTTTGGAGAAAAGAGATCCACTTTTATGAATATCAAGAGCTCAGATGGAAACCCAGTTCTAAGCAAAGAAGGGAAAGCAGAAAGGTGGATGGAGTATTTAGAGGGTCTATACAAGGGTGAGGTTCTTGAGGACAATATTATAGAAATGGAAGAGAATGTAGATGAAGATGAAATAGGAGATATGATACTGCATGAAGAGTTTGACAGAACGCTGAAAGACCTAAGTAGAAACACGGCCCCAGGAGTAGACAACATTCCATTAGAACTACTGACAGCCTTGGCAGAGCCAGGCCTAACAAAACTATACCATCTAGTGAGCAAGATGTATGAGACAGGCGAAATACCCTCAGACTTCAAGAAGAATATAATAATTCCAATGCCAAAGAAAACAGGTGTTGAAGATGTGAAAATTACCGAACTATCAGTTTAATAAGCCATGGCTGCAAAATACTAACATGAATTCTTTACAGACGAAAGGAAAAACTGGTAGAAGCCGACCTCGGGGAAGATCAGTTTGGATTCCGTAGAAATGTTGGAACACGTGAAGCAATACTGACCCTATGACTTATCTTAGAAAATAGATTACGGAAAGGCAAACCTACGTTTCTAGCATTTGTAGACTTAGAGAAAGCTTTTGACAATGTTGACTGGAAAGGCAATCCTACATTTCTAGCATTTGTAGACTTAGAGAAAGCTTTTGACAATGTTGACTGGAATACTCTCTTTCAAATTCTGAAGGTGGCAGGGGTAAAATACAGGGAGCGAAAGGCTATTTACAATTTGTACAGAAACCAGATGGCAGTTATAAGAGTCGAGGGGCGTGAAAGGGAAGCAGCGGTTGGGAAGGGAGTGAGACAGGGTTGTAGCCTGTCCCCGATGTTATTCAATCTGTATATTGAGCAAGCAGTAAAGGAAACAAAAGAAAAATTCGGAGTTGGAATTAAAATCCATGAAGAAGAAACAAAAACTTTTAGGTTCGCTGATGACATTGTAATTCTGTCAGAGACAGCAAAGGACATGGAAGAGCAGTTGAACGGAATGGACCGTGTCTTGACAGGAGGATGTAAGATGAACATCAACAAAATCAAAATGAGAATATTGGAATGTAGTCGAATTAAATCGGGTGATGCTGCGGGAATTAGATTAGGAAATGAGACGCTTAAACTAGTAAATGAGTTTTGCTATTTGGGAAGCAAAATAACTGATGATGGTCGAAGTAGAGAGGATATAAAATGTAGACTGGCAATGGCAAGGAAAGCGTTTCCGAAGAAGAGAAATTTGTTAACATTGAGTATAGATTTAAGTGTCAGGAAGTCTTTTCTAAAAGTATTTGTATGGAGTGTAGCCATGTATGGAAGTGAAACGTGGACGATAAATACTTTAGACAAGAAGACAATAGAAGCTTTCGAAATGTGGTGTTACAGAAGAATGCTGAAGATTAGATGCGTACATCACATAACTAACGAGGAGGTATTGAATAGAATTGGGAGAAGAGGAGTTTGTGGCACAACTTGACTAGAAGAAGGGATCGGTCGGTAGGGCATATTCTGAGGCATCAAGGGATCACCAATTTCGTATTGGAGGGCAGTGTGGAGAGTAAAAATCGCAGAGGGAGACCAAGAGATGAATACACTAAACAGATTCAGAAGGATGTAGGTTGCAGTAGTTACTGGGAGATGAAGAACCTTGCACAGGATAGATTAGCATGGAGAGCTGCATCAAACCAGTCTCTGGACTGAAGACCACAACAACAATAACAATCCAGATAGTTCCACACCACCTTATAGTCCAAATATGTCCCGTGTAATTTTCAAGGACATTGTTTCGAATCTCTGGAAATGGCTGTACTTGCTTGCATAGTGCTTGAAAACAACCTTCCATGAAAGCACACTATGCAACCTTCAGAAGATGCAATGTCACATAAACTCAAGAGGGTTTTCTTTGAGAAGATGGGAAGGTATTACCGAGAAACTGAACTGAAGCTCTGGTCATGGTAGCCCAGCTTCCTGTGGGTTTCAGTACATTCCCAGCAGAAGTAGAGAAGAATGCTAAACAGCAAGGATGATCACGCAAAAGGAAGGAAAAAAAAAAAAAGCCCTCCCAAACTTCTAAATATCATCATATGCTATGTGAATTAGTTGTTTTGTAGGATGGTGTTGCAATATATATCGAATGACTTTGTACTGGGTAGCAGCGAAACTAGCAGCTGAGAGGGATAGGTCAGTTCTCCCATCCCTCATCTTTCCTCCATTTGTACGTGCCAATGAGAAGCCTTCAGCCTAGTCACTGCTGAAACAGTGAGATGCCTTCAATGTTTGGTCTTGTTATTATCTGTATACACTTATAATATTCCACATCATTCAATGATGCAGCATGTGAATGCCAACACACTTCATAGTGTCCCAGTGGGGCTAGATCCATGATTCGATGTAGCACCAGACGTATGTTTTCACACAGACCTCGAGTCGGATACTGTCATCGCGTAATTTCCAATCAATGCAAAGACAATTGCAAAACATCGTGACGTTTGTGCAACATGGGTGGCTGACTGATAAAAATCTCCTGTAACATGAAGAAGTGCACATTTACTGGCATCATTGTCACAAACTCTTCATGTTAAATGGGGTACTTCTCCTCGACAATGAAAATGGAAAAGCTAGAGTTATCATCCCTAATGTTTCGTAACACTGTGTGTTAAACTTGCTATAACAAGGTCACTGGGGAACAATAATCACCAAATGGATGGCTCACAAGCACGTATTTTGGAAAGGCATTGATACATGCTTGTGACTTGTCAGCTATGCCAGTGCAATCAAGCAGCCCCAGTGTGCAAACATTTCCCTTCGCCTCTGGCAATGACACAGTAGTCCAGACCTCATCTTGACTTTGCAGACCATTTCTGGGTTCATCTCGGCTCATACTGGTGGATGCTGTGAAGAAATTTTCTTATGTTTTGCAAATGCACCCATAACAAATGCCAAGACTGCCCAAATGCTGTCTTGCAGCTTCCTCATTGAAGGCCTATCTGAAACCATGGTGACTGACATGAACCTCAATTTACATCTATGGAATTCTGCCAGTTTTGTGAAGAGAATGATATCCAACCGGTTCATGCAGCCCAGTTTCATCCAGCATCAAATGGCTGGACAAAACAATCCATCAGGACTTTCAAGACACAGATGGTGAAATTGCAACAGAACCACAGTACTGACAATGTGCTTACATTTTTTCTGGGATCTTACTGTCTAGTCCACAGGATGGGGTGAGACCAGAAGAGAGATTGCATGACTGACCACAGTGCTCCTAGTTATCGATTATGAAGCCTTCACTCCAGAGACCCCTTTCCCAAAGGCCTCATTGTCAGCACTATATGATCCACGATGACACGTGGGTGACGACGTTCTACAGGATAAGCACTGATGGGTTCCAGAAAACATCACCCACTTCCTCAGCAGAGCTATGGTCAAGGTAAAGCTGCCAGACCAGTCACAATCCTGCAAAACACCTAGATCAACGATGCCCTCACAAGGCTCAATGTGCATTGACTTAGCAACTTCTCCTGCGTCCCAATGCGAGCTCCTTCAGCTGCTGCATCAACCGCCCCTGAAACAGATACCCACTGGACAATCTGGCACCAGCTTGCCCAACAAAATGTCATGGACTGCTGCCACTATCCATGTTCCCATAGCCATGACACTGAAGGCTCCAGATCACCGTTTCCTTTTGTGACGACAACAATGACTCTTGCCTCTGTGGCAATAAGATAATCAACTGTCTCTTCTCCAGAGGAGGAGGGGGCGGGGGATGCTATGTTGGGTCACATAGCTCACCAGCAAGACAAGACAGCACCACAGGTAGCTGGAAAATGAGCTCATAGGGACTATGGCAGCATGAATCATAATAGGGATCATGGCAGCACGAATCAAAATAATAATTGTTCTGGACAACAACAGCATCAACGGCATGTTGTCAAGGGCAACTATAGACTCCGCTACTGTGACTGGAGGCGCTTACTTCTCGACAGATGACAGCCACACTGCTGTTAGGAGTTACAGCCAGGACAGACCTATTTGCTTTGCCTATCACATGTTCACAAATATACCACTACTTACACTTCTACAGGCACCATATTAAAGATGTCTTATGGGCAGCACCTGGTAGTCAATACCAACACTCCAATCTGGAGACTGCCAGCTTAGGAGCTAACCTCAAGCTGAAAGCCTTCCATCATGAAGCAACTCTTTGACTTTGGTCTAACAGAGCTCTGGTGCTAGGACTTTGGAATTCACCAGCTTCTTACCATATTAGTGTTACAGGACAGTGATTAAAAAGAGTGGTCCTCTTTCTGACACAGATTTTTGCCTGTGTTATGTTCAGTGAACTTGGTTTGTCACACACAACTAATATAAACCTTTCACAGATCACTCGCAAGCGGGCAATGGACAGTTTATTGTGCTAACAAGTGTTGTGTCTTTTTCTGGTGACTTAATTACTTGCAACCCACAGAGCATTGTGATATTTTATGCTGTTTACAATAGATGTTTTCTTTTTCCTTGTCTACTGGCAGCCAGTTCTTGCTTATCAAGGCCTAGTCCAGACACTTCAGCCCACACAAATGACTGGCTCGCAGATCAGTTGTTTTCATTGTGGATGAACAATGGAAGAAGTACACTGACAAAAACCAAAGAAACTATCTGGAAGATTAGAAGTATGTGCCAAACATTGTCTGAAGCTGTGAAGGCAGGTCATGAATCGCATGAACACCTCCTCAACTGATAAGGCCATTATCTGCAAAAGGCAAGGTTCTGGGTTTGAGTCCCAGTCTGACACAAAGTTTTAATCTGCCAGGAAGTTTCAAAACAGCCCACATTCCACTGCAAAGTGCACGATTTATTCTGAAAAAACAGAAGACTTTGAATAAACTGCAAGCAACACTAATATTTGGCTCACAAATGTTCCACACAACATGTTAGATGAAGAGTTACTAGCTTATCGAACTAATTAAATAGATGTGTCGCTAATGTGGGGCTCAGGTGTGGGGGGGGGGGGGGGGGTGGGGGGGACAACTTGAGGTCTTTTGTTTGTAATGACGGTATTTAGCTGTTGTCACATAACTGATAATTAAGCGACAGTAATTCAAAAATTGGGAGTAACTTACCGAACACCCTGTGGTGCTACAAAATCAGTCCACTCATCTCAGAAGAGAGGATCTGACCAGCAGAGGAGAGGGATGAGCTTTTACTCAGCTGGATGAAGCATGTGCTGCCATCCTGAAATCCGCTTTATGCATTCTAGCAATTAATAATGCAGTCACCTTTTGTCTCTTGCAATCATGTGTACCAGGTAGCTGTCTATTTCAGTGTTACAACAGACTTTTGAAGGATGTGGGGTTGGGGTTGTTTTGGGGAGAAGACCAGACAGCGAGGTCATCGGTCTCATCGGATTTGGGAAGGACGGGGAAGGAAGTCGGCCGTGCCCTTTCAAATGAACCATCCCGGCATTTGCCTACAGCAATTTAGGGAAATCACGGAAAACCTAAATCAGGATGGCTGGACGCGGGATTGAACCGTCGTCCTCCCGAATGCGAGTCAGGTGTGCTAGCCACTCTGCCACCTCACTCGGTAAAGGATGTGGCAGACTGCATTTGCACCAGCTTTTATTTCACACTGGGTATTTTAAGCACACGCTATGCACCTCCTTAACAATGATATAAACGGATCCGAGAATGGCATCAGGTCACAGGCCAAAATTTACAAATAAATACACTGTTTCTCATGAATCTGGTCATTCTCATCAGAAACGGTTGTGCTGTGACAATTAGAGAAAGGCTTATCAGTGACTGGTGTATATCTATTTTTAAATGCACTTATTCAATTGTGCACTCTTCTTTCACTAACGCCGCTGTCTAGATACCTTCCAACATCCTTCAAAGAATTTCTTGATATTTTATCTTATTATTGTTCATTCTTTTTCTACAGTGTACACAGCAATGGATGTTGCAATTTTATTTCAAATATTCCTCATTATGCAGGTGATGTCATCTACCGAGATACATCAGCACCCCTGCAAACCATGTACAAGGGCTGGACAAAATATAGAAACATGCGAGAAATGTGAGCTTGAACATAAATGTAGATGCTAGCCAGGCCTGAACGTTGTGCTGCTGTATCTGACCATGAATGGCACCTGTGCAATGTTCTCAATACACTGCAAGTGTTAGTTGTGGCCAGAAACATGTTCTGTGTAGTTGTGAGTACATTATGTCAGAGCTAAGTGAATTAAAACATGGGCAAATTATCAGTGCTCATATGGTGAGTGCTTCTATTACCACGGAAGCTGAAGTGTTTGGTGTTTCAAGAGGCACCATACCAAAGATTTATACCTCATACACAGGAAGCAGAAAAACATCTGCCACTAAGTCACAATGGGGACAAATGTTTCTGCTGAGTGATCATGATGAACTGTCATTGAAGAGGCTTGTAATGAAAAATAAGAGGACGTCATCTGCGAAACTCACTGCAGAACTGTATGTCACCCTCATGAACTCTGGCAGCACCAAAATAACATGAAGGGAGCTCCATATGTAGGGAACTGCAAGGCCAGCTGGAATTCCAAAACCACTCTTCAGAGATGCAAATGTCCATAACAAGAAAACATGGTGCTGAAGCTGTAAAATATGGACTATGGGGCAATGGAAGAATGGCACTTGGTCAGATGGTTCTTGTTTCACACTGCTTTCAACTTCTGGCCAAGTTTACACACCAAGAATGAAACAGGGTGGAAGTTCAGTGATGATTTGGACTGCCATATAATGCTATCCCATTGGCCACATGGTTACTCTGCAAGGTCGCATTACTGTCAAGGATTACATGACCATTTTGGTCGATCAAGTCCATCCCATGGTACATGTTTGTTCCCCAGTGGTGATGCTGTGTTTCAAGACGACCCTGTTCATGCAGTTCAGATCATCCAGGACTCATTCTGTAAGCATACGAATGAAGTGTCACATCTCCCCTAGCCACAACGGTCACCAGATATCAACATTACTGTGCCTTCATAGTCTGTATAGGAAAGAGGGAAGTGTGACTGCTATCCACCCCCATAATTTCCACCTGAACTTGCCAGTATTTCACAGGAAAACTGTACAGGACCTTTATTTATCCATTCTGAGATGGCTGAAAGCCAACAGTTTTTCTACATAATGTTAGGCATGGTAATTATTGTGGTTTTGGTGTTTCCAAATGTTTGTCCAACCCCTGTATTTTTCTCTCAGTAGAGTTTGAAGCACCTGGAGTGTCCACTTTGAATTGTAATATAATGTTGCAAAAAGGAACAGCAGATGCAGGACCTGTCAAATACATTATTTAGTAAATACACATTCATAGAAACAACAACAGAATCAATAATTTGTATGGGCCAAATTTTTTCTGAACTTATTTAAACATTGAGACAAAGCAATGACAGACAAGCCAGTCAGTCTGGATGTGAATTCAAATCATTTTCTATAGACAAGGTGATCAGAAACAGTCAGAAAAGCTTGTAAAAGCATTGCAGAGTAGGGTATGCCGAGAAATAATTGTTAAGGAAAAAATTTGATACATTGCACTGTTTCAGAGTTAATTAGTATTGAAGTTAGCCAATCAGGGCATTGTGCATGCAAATTCAAGTGGCCTGCCAGATACAATTGATACCAGTTGTTCTCCCAGAGTAAATGACAGTGCAAGAAACTGCTCTGCCTTTGGCTTGTATTCAATCCTTACTACCATCCCATATCCAATCTCCGACTTGCTCTGTTGTTCAGTTTTAAGAAACAAAACAAAGAACACATTAAGTGACAGTGTATCTGGTGCGCCACTTAAATTTGTGCAAGCAATGGCCTGATTTGCTAATTTCAATGCTAATTAAATAGGAAACAGCACAGCATATCGAATTTCTCTCTTAAAATTATTTCTCCGTGAAACGTACCATGCAACACCATTAAAACTTTTCAGACTATTTCTGTCCACACTGTATATCGAAGGAAATGAAGATGTGGCTAACTTGTTAATATAACAAGTTTACTGTATTCAGAAAAGTTTACATATCCTTGTCAGAAAAATTTGGAGAGTTTAACATGGAAATTAGAAAGAACTTAAACTGAAACTGAATAACATTTACAGGCATTATCAGGCATTACACTTGTATTGGAGCGGATTTGCTGTAAAGTATAACATCAATCAGAATAGTACTTCAGCAGAACAAAATAAAAGAACCCAATGACACATAAATGCATTAAGAGGAAGAGAGAAGAGTGACTGAAAACACACCTTCTGCAGGAAAGACCAGTTAGCTGTATTAACAGTAAACTCATGAGAAATTGAATTAGACACACCCACTTACTAGTGTCTAGCACTCTTCTTACCCATGTTGAAAGCATTGTGACCCAGACTCCACAAGAGACAGAAAGAGCTGGGGAGCCATCCTGATCCATAAAGCTCAACTGCTGCCTGTAACTCGTGCTGAACGGGTGGGGCTGGGTACAAGGCATAAAGATGACGCTCAATGGCACCCCTATATGCTCAATGGGGTTGAGATCAGGTGATCTGGAAGGAGATTCCAAAAGTACTCTAATGTCCTTTGGATCTCCCCACAAATCATTTCGACACAATTCACAGATGATGGGATGGTGCTTTGTTTTGCTGAAGGTACAAGTCACCTGCAAGGTGATGTACATGACTGGGCAGTAGACTCCTACATTGTTTGCCAGTGGCAGATGATGGCAGATATATCAAGAGCCATTTTTCAACTCACATGTACTTCGCCCTCACAATAATCAGCTTGCTTGACAAAACTATTAGTAACCCCAGTACGCAAGCAGAGATGACTCATTAAGCTTTTACAGATGGCACAGTTATTGAGTTACAGGCTCAACCTCACATGCACTGCCTCTATGTGAGCATAATGCAGTAGTAATAAGCAAGACATTTATGTTGCAGGCAGACATTGTATGTAAACATGGTTAAATGTAAGGATGTGACAGAGGCTAAAAGTGGCGATCGTGTTTTGCTGTGCCCACGGCCATATGGTGTGCGACGTTGATGGATTTGTTTGTGTTTCACAGCAGACTATTCAGCATGTCTACAAGCAGTGGTGTAACACATGTGGGCACAAAACATGACATCAGAATTGTGGTCAGAAAAAGATTCTGACTGGGAGGGACCGGAGATGAGTTTCATGGCTTGTGAGTCAAAGTGGCTTCCAAAACCAATAGGAAATGCTGCAGGCAGTGAATGAAGACCCATCTCACCCTGTTAGCAAAACACTGCTACGGTAATTATACACAATGAACATTTGGACTTGGGTATCTCACAAGAGGCCACTGCCCACACAGGTACATTAAGGGACGACAGCAAAATTCAATGGGTTATAAGAATATGTTACTGTTTTTCTGAGCACTCACCCACACTATCACATTATGCGTGCCCTGCAAAAGCACCTGACTTGAACCCCATAGAACATCAGGGGGACATGATGGAATAGTGGGTAAAACACTAACATCAGGATCTTTGCAATTTGATGGAATTAAGAGATCAAATTCTCAGCAAATAGTTTAACCTGGATATGACATATCTGCACAACCTTGTGGACTCATTTCCTAACTGAATCCAGACAGTTATCAAGACCATGGGCAGAATTATACGATAGTAAATGATGTTTGTAACTATTTTCCTAGGGGTGACTAACTTTTTTTTTTTCAGTGAATTCATGTCCACAAATTGCATGAACTGTGGCCTCCTGGTGAGTTAGATGCATTACCTTATATTGTTTATGATTTACATATACTTTGCCCTTGGCAATACTAACACGTACTGTGATTCATCAATCTAAATGCGGTTTCTCCAGGCTATGAGCACTCAGTGTCAACGTTTCTGTGGCCATACTAATCTTTGTACCATAATCATGCTTCTGACACTGTACCACACAAGCAGCTTGTAGTGAAATTGCGTGCTTATGGAATATCGTCTCAGTTATGTGACTGGATTTGTGATTTTCTGTCAGAGAGGTCACAGTTCGTAGTAACTGACGGAAAGTCATCGAGTAAAACAGAAGTGATTTCAGGCATTCCCCAAGGTAATGTTGTAGGCCCTTTGCTCTTCCTTATCTATATAAACCATTTGGGAGACAATCTGAGCAGCCGTCTTAGGTTGTTTGTAGATGAAGCTGTCATTCATTGACTAATAAAGTCATCAGGAGATCAAAACAAATTGCAAAATGATTTAGAAAAGATATCTGAATGGTGCGAAAATTGGCAGTTGATCCTAAATAATGAAAAGTGTGATGTCATCCACATGAGTACTAAAAGGAATCTGTTAAATGTCAGTTACACGATAAATCAGTCAAATCTCAAGGCTGTAAATTCAACTAAATACTTAGGAATTACAATTATGAACAACTTAAATTGGAAGGAACACAAAGAAAATGTTGTGGGGAAGGCTAACCAAAGACTGTTTTATTGGCAGGACACTTAGAAAATGTAACAGATTTACTAAGGAGACTGCCTACACTATGTTTGTATGTCCTCTTTTAGAAAACTGTTGCGCGGCATGAGATCCTTACCAGATACGATTGAGGGAGTACATCAAAAAAGTTCAAAGAAGAGCAGCATGTTTTGTACTATCGCAAAATATGGGAGAGAGTGTCACTGAAAGGATACAAAATTTGGGCTGGACATCATTAAAACAAAGGTATTTTTCGTTGTGATGGAATCTTTTCACAAAATTCTAATCACCAACTTTCTCCTCCAAATGCGGAAATATTTCGTTCACACTGACCTTCATAATGAAAAATGATCACCACAATAAAATAAGGGAAATCAGAGCTCGTATGGAAATATATAGGCGTTCGTTCTTTCCACGCACTCTGCGAGATTGGAATAACAGAGAACTGTGAAGGTGGTACGATGAAACCTCTGCCCGGCACTTAAATGTGATTTTCGGAATGTCCATGTGGATGTAGATGTAGAACAGAGAAGCTCATATGGGGCAGGCACTGGCTTCTATGCAGGACAGCAATGTGGTGGGTCCAGGAGGTATCAGTTATCATCGTTGTCGTCATCCTGGATTCTCACAATGCATCCTCGACACAGCGGCACGAGAAAATTACGCTGCTTACTTGAACTCGCATATGGAGAGTCTAATGTGTCAGGTGCCACCAATATGGTCACAGTCAAGTGTGTGGATTTCCCACACTGACCATCCTGCACAGCGGTCAGCACACGATCTAATGACGTAAATATCATGTGACAGGTGCAACTATTTCTTTCGTTGCAGTAATAGGAGCCCTCTCACCTCAACACAACTAATTCAATTACTCATGAGTGTATATTCGTTAGAATGGTATTTTAGCAGCTGCACGGCATAAACTGTAGATTAATAGTAACCACCACCAACATAAAATTATGTTACTGAACAACTGAGCAGCATATTACAGAACTAGTCTCTTCACATTTATAGTTCTCCTCTCTCTCATCACTATAAACTATTTCACTAGTACAAGATAGCTATTGATCCAGAGTCCACAGACAGACGCATAGCAAGTGCAGTTGAACAATGTATTTCCACTAATCAATCTAAACTTGCTAGTCCATATTCATAGTTAGATCAAAATGTTTTGTAATTTATCTCATTTTCTATTTTTCGGAATATAAATTATTTCATGCAAAGAAGCTCTTATTAAAAAACCAAAAAGCTATTGGTGAATACCCTTACCGAGTGGTAAGTATGTACATTTACAGTGACAGAATATGACAAACAATAACTTAAAATTGCAGCCAAAAGCACTACTTGTGAAAAGCCTGGAGGTACAAGTGGAAAAACAACTCAATTTAAACTATAACAACAAAAATTTGTTTCTCTGAAAGAATTTTAAAAACTCTACATTCAAACAAATTAACAACACAAAAAATTTCCTGATAACCACCAGTTCACAGTGGATGTTACAAGCTCTGTGTTAATGAAGTTTTTCTGAAAAGTAAGTTAACATATTTAGTCAACAATGAAGAAAAATTAATATTCACAGACACACAGCCATTGCCCCAGTCTCTTGACTGGAGCTGTTTATGCAGAATTTTTCACTAACAATGTAACAAGACATATACCAGCAGGCAAGGTTATTATTTTGTCATTCCGCAAAAAAGTGATGTGCCTTATTGTATTAGGAAAGGGAACCTAATAGCAAAAAAGAGTCCATCTTTTTCAAAATTATAAATGGACTCCGATACATTTTCCTCTAGGTTTTGTGTCAAGAAATTCAACTTCAGAGAAAAGATAGATAAAAATGCAAGTGGAACAAAATGGCATCTTCTCAGTGGGGGCAGTAATGAAGCAGAGATGACAAAGTGGAGGGACATTTGATTAAGAATACTCCATATGTGATTCCATGGTACAAAATATAATCACTGTAAAGCATCTATATTATACAAAACATAAATTTGTGTATTCCTCTTCTAATGCGTCAAACACAGAAAATCCCACTTGAATATGGTCTCAGGAGAAAACTATACAAAGGTATGTTCTTTACACAAATGATAGAACAAAAATTCAGTACTGTATGTTTATTAGACTACATTTTTACAGCTGAAGTCTAGTGTAATTGCTGTTTGCACTACCCAAAAATCAAATTATTATTTTAATACCAGAGAACACAAGAGAGATATGACATGAAAACATGACTGATGTTTGGCACTGTTTCAGCTGAACAGCATTAAGAGGATAAATATTATCTTACTTTTCAGAAAACTCTTATTCCCTTAACTATAAACACACCACCACATATAAGAAACAAAACACATGTACAAAGTAATGAACACTGATAATATTTCTACGTGCTATCCATACAAAATAAATGACAGTTGCTCTTTAATGTGTAACTTAAGAATAACTAAACTTCAACATAAACATAACAGGATGGTGATACAATCAATCACAAATGAAAATATTACAATATCTAAAAGCACATACCCGCACAAAACTTACCAGAGTATGCCACTGATTGGAACACTGAGAAACAAACATATTTAATTTAGTTCACTGCCCTGAGGAAAACTGAGGGCGTTGCCAAGATCAAAAAAAGGGGGTAAATAGTTATAACTACCGTAATACCAGCAACTACATTTGTATGAAACAAGTACCATTAAAAGAACACAAAGGACAGAGAATTCACAAACGCCCTTTATTGTCTACTGGTGATTATTTGTACGGTTTGCACAGTACAAGAAATATGATTATCAATGACCATATCTTTAGGCATTTTATGAGAATATTATAGCAATGAAACATAATGAAAAATGTGAAACTGAATGGCTCTGAAGGAAAGTTGGTAAAATTTCTTCGGCCGACAGATTTCATATGTTACTACTACATTAACCCCAAAATTACTAATAACGATTTTGTCCGATGGCACACAGAAGCATTATGAGTAGCCAGATAAAACACAACATGTGCTCAGATTAAACACATACTAGCTGTAACCACATCACCAACTACTATGTACTTACTGTGTCTCTTCTTTAATGGCAGAGGTGGAGGTTTCCCATCTGGACTACAGCAGCTGGACTGCTGTGCAGCATGGACAGGGCAGCCTGCCACAGCAGGTCGTTCTACTTCTGTGCTGACAGTTTCCCCTCCCCCTGGCACATTATCATATTGTGACAGCTGCCGATCACGCCTCCGTGTCGACTGACGGGTCTTCTGTGGCAGTGCTGGTGGGGAAGGACTACTTCCTTCACCTGATACTACACTTGTGTTTGAGAAGCTTGTTTCTGTTTTTGTGCTTGACTGGTGTACCTGCAGTTAGAAACTTAAAATTACTCTTTGAATTCATGACAACACAGAAATCGAAATCTGAAATGACTGTACCATACATCGACGATATGTAATGTAAACCCTCATAACTCCATCTGCCTGTGAAAACTCTTAATTCCAGTAACCAATAGCTCCATAAATGAAGAGAGATTTGAAGGTGCATGGGTCTCTCTCGTGTCATGTTAATACACTTATTTCTTTGATTGTTGTCATTACATACGTATTTTGTATGATTTGACAGTGAAGCACATAGTGTTTCTACATTCAACAACAGTGAAAAAGTGCGCATATGAGACAGTTCAGCACTCCCTCCCCCCCCCCCCCCCCCCCCCTCTGAAAATATAGAAAGTGTGAATAAAATATGTAGTTTTTATTCACTAATTTTTGAATTCTACCAAATTAAAAGTAACTACAGACTTTATCAGCAGACAGGATAGTGTTTGGTTCCACCCTCAGTCTGTTTGTTAGTTTCATTTTCCATGGACCATTTGCCCAATAAATTGTAATGATGTGAAACAAGTCATTTTACATTTAAATGAATAATAAATTTGTAAATATGGCTATATGATGACCATTTACAAGGTGGGTTTATTATTATTATTTCCTTCACTTTCTCAGACGTTAAGTCCGGTTAAAAATGGAGTGACACGGACCTTGATCAAGCGTCACTTCCTTTTTAACTGTACGGTATGTGTTATATTGCATTTAGGAACTTTCGGGTAATTGAACATGTATCAATAATTACGGATTTCTGTAGCTGTATATATATGTCTGGATGTAGCTGTATTGCATTGATGTACTGGTGGATATTGTGTGGTATGACTCCTGTAGTTGATAGTATAATTGTATATAAAAACAAAGATGAGGTGACTTACCGAACAAAAGCGCTGGCAGGTCGATAGACACACAAACAAACACAAACATACACACAAAATTCAAGCTTTCGCAACAAACTGTTGCCTCATCAGGAAAGAGGGAAGGAGAGGGGAAGACGAAAGGAAGTGGGTTTTAAGGGAAAGGGTAAGGAGTCATTCCAATCCCGGGAGCGGAAAGACTTACCTTAGGGGGAAAAAAGGACAGGTATACACTCGTACACACGCACATATGGATGGATATGTGCGTGTGTACGAGTGTATACCTGTCCTTTTTTCCCCCTAAGGTAAGTCTTTCCGCTCCCGGGATTGGAATGACTCCTTACCCTTTCCCTTAAAACCCACTTCCTTTCGTCTTCCCCTCTCCTTCCCTCTTTCCTGATGAGGCAACAGTTTGTTGCGAAAGCTTGAATTTTGTGTGTATGTTTGTGTTTGTTTGTGTGTCTATCGACCTGCCAGCGCTTTTGTTCGGTAAGTCACCTCATCTTTGTTTTTATATATAATTTTTCCCACGTGGAATGTTTCCTTCCATTATATTGATAGTATAATTGGTATGATGTCAACTTTATCCTGATGCCACATGTCTTTGACTTCCTCAGCCAGTTGGATGTATTTTTCAATTTTTTCTCCTGTTTTCTTTTGTATATTTGTTGTATTGGGTATAGATATTTCGATTAGTTGTGTTAATTTCTTCTTTTTATTGGTGAGTATGATGTCAGGTTTGTTATGTGGCGTTGTTTTATCTGTTATAATGGTTCTGTTCCAGTATAATTTGTATTCATCATTCTCCAGTACATTTTGTGGTGTATACTTGTATGTAGGAACGTGTTGTTTTAAAAGTTTATGTTGTAAGGCAAGCTGTTGATGTATTATTTTTGCGACATTGTCATGTCTTCTGGGGTATTCTGTATTTGCTAGTATTGTACATCCGCTTGTGATGTGATCTACTGTTTCTATTTGTTGTTTACAAAGTCTGCATTTATCCGTTGTGGTATTGGGATCTTTAATAATATGCTTGCTGTAATACCTGGTGTTTATTGTTTGATCCTGTATTGCAATCATGAATCCTTCTGTCTCACTGTATATATTGCCTTTTCTTAGCCATGTGTTGGATGCGTCTTGATCGATGTGTGGCTGTGTTAGATGATACGGGTGCTTGCCATGTAGTGTTTTCTTTTTCCAATTTACTTTCTTCATGTCTGTTGATGTTATGTGATCTAAAGGGTTGTAGAAGTGGTTATGAAATTGCAGTGGTGTAGCCGATGTATTTATATGAGTGATTGCCTTGTGTATTTTGCTAGTTTCTGCTCGTTCTAGAAAGAATTTTCTTAAATTGTCTACCTGTCCATAATGTAGGTTTTTTATGTCGATAAATCCCCTTCCTCCTTCCTTTCTGCTTAATGTGAATCTTTCTGTTGCTGAATGTATGTGATGTATTCTATATTTGTGGCATTGTGATCGTGTAAGTGTATTGAGTGCTTCTAGGTCTGTGTTACTCCATTTCACTACTCCAAATGAGTAGGTCAATATTGGTATGGCATAGGTATTTATAGCTTTTGTCTTGTTTCTTGCTGTCAATTCTGTTTTCAGTATTTTTGTTAGTCTTTGTCTATATTTTTCTTTTAGTTCTTCTTTGATATTTGTATTATCTATTCCTATTTTTTGCCTGTATCCTAGATATTTATAGGCATCCGTTTTTTCCATCGCTTCTATGCAGTCGCTGTGGTTATCCAATATGTAATCTTCTTGTTTAGTATGTTTTCCCTTGACTATGCTATTTTTCTTACATTTGTCTGTTCCAAAAGCCATACTTATATCATTGCTGAATCCTTCTGTTATCTTTAGTAATTGGTTGAGTTGTTGATTTGTTGCTGCCAGTAGTTTTAGATCATCCATGTATAGCAAATGTGTGATTTTGTGTGGGTATGTTCCAGTAATATTGTATCCATAATTTGTATTATTTAGCATGTTGGATAGTGGGTTCAGAGCAAGGCAGAACCAGAAAGGACTTAATGAGTCTCCTTGGTATATTCCACACTTAATCTGTATTGGCTGTGATGTGATATTATTTGAATTTGTTTGGATATTAAGTGTGGTTTTCCAATTTTTCATTACTATGTTTAGGAACTGTATCAATTTAGGATCTACTTTGTATATTTCCAATATTTGTAGTAACCATGAGTGGGGTACACTATCAAAAGCTTTTTGGTAATCAATGTATGCGTAGTGTAGCGACCTTTGTTTAGTTTTAGCTTGATATGTCACCTCTGCATCTATTATCAGTTGCTCTTTACATCCTCGTGCTCCTTTGCAACAGCCTTTTTGTTCTTCATTTATAATTTTGTTCTGTGTTGTATGTGTCATTAATTTCTGTTTAATGACTGAAGTTAATATTTTGTATATTGTTGGTAGGCATGTTATGGGGCGATATTTAGCTGGGTTCGCTGTGTCTGCTTGATCTTTAGGTTTCAGATATGTTATTCCGTGTGTAAGTGTATCAGGGAATGTGTATGGGTCTGCAATGTAACTGTTAAATAATTTAGTTAGATGTGAATGTGTTGAGGTGAACTTCTTTAACCAGAAATTTGCTATTTTATCATTTCCAGGGGCTTTCCAATTGTGAGTAGAATTAATTGCTTGGGTGACTTCATGTTGCAAAATTATCACTTCAGGCATTTGTGGTATCATCTTGTATGTGTCTGTTTCTGCTTGTATCCACCGTGCATGCCTGTTATGTTGTACCGGGTTTGACCATATGTTGCTCCAGAAGTGTTCCATGTCTGTTATGTTTGGTGGATTGTTTATTTTAATGTGTGTGTTATCTATTGTCTGGTAAAATTTCTTTTGGTTTGTGTTGAATGTTTGGTTTTGTTTCCTTCTATTTTCACTTTTTTTGTATCTTCTGAGTCGTTTGGCTAATGCTTGTAATTTCTGCTTCTTTTCGTCTAATTGCTCTGTCGCTTCTTGTTGTGAGACTTTACCTAACTTTTTTCATTTTTTTTCCGAGATTTCATTTCTTATAAATTGTGTTAGCTGTCCGATGTCTTTTCTCAGTTTTTCTATTTTGATCTGTAGCCTGTGTTGCCATGCTGGTTTTGTGGGTTTCTTCTGTGTGTTGGTTGGTTCTGATCTCTGCCTAGTGTGTATATTTAGTGTAGTGAGTGCTCCTATATAAACCAGTAGTTGTAACTCTTCCATAGTTGTGTTTTCATTTATTTTGTTGTGTATGATTGTGTTGATAGTTTTTATTGTTGTTTCGACTTGTGGGTTATTTGGTGGTCTACGCAAGAATGGTCTAATGTCTGTATTTGTGTCTTTGTATTCTATATATGTTAGCTGAAATTTTTCTTGTATATCTAACATCTGTGTCACTTCGTGTTCTATTTGTGCTTGTTCTGGTGGCTGTCTTAAGATTTCGTTTTCCTCTGATTGTTTAATTGGTGCATGTTGTTCTTTGTTTGTTTGCTCTGGGATGTTTGAGTCCATTACTGTATTTTCTTCTTCTTCTGATTGCACATTATTTTGTTCCAGTATTTGTTGTACTTGTTGTTTGATGTTTTCTAATTCTGACTGGGGTATCTTGTTATTTTTTATTATTACACGGATCTGATCAGCTAATCGTTGTTCTGTTAAAAATTTTAATTCTGGGTATCTGGTAATAAATGTTGTGTATACTTGTGATCTGTATCCAGTTGTGTTGGTTCCTAGGTTTGTTGCTTGGTAATAACAGAACATGAGGTGTCGATTAACTTCATCTGACCATCTCATCCTCTGTCTTTGTTTTCCTTCTAGGGTGGTTGCAGGAAGCATATCCTGCAAAACACCTCTATTTGGATTTAAATCATTTTCCAGTTGGCTAGCAGTGTCGTTACCATTGTGGGCGGGCATAGGGTTCAAGCGTCGTCCCCGACCATGACGGCGCTTGTCCGAGGCTTCTTTAGTTCTGTCCTGAACCAACTAATCACACTAAAAGGGGGGTTAGCCCTATTAGTGGTTTGTTCTTTTCGTCGCCTTTTACGACTGGCAGAACATACCGGAGGCCGATTCTTTTCCCGGGCCTCCACGGGGTTTATTATTATTATTATTATTATTATTATTATTAAAATATACAACCGTTAATCAGTTTTACACATTACAATAATACAAATTCTTCTACAGAACAGGTGGTGTTGCCACGAAGAATTTTTTGTTTGTTTTCAAATTTGACTTTGCTGTATAAAGACATTTTATATCACTGGGCAAGTGATCCAAAATAGTGGTTGCAGTATTGTGCACAGCTTTTTGTGTTAGACAACCTTTATGTGGAGTGGAATATGCAATGTCATTTTTTTTCTAGCACTGTAATTATTTAGATCACTGTTCCTTTTGAACTGCACTGTATTATTTACAACACACTTCATGAGGGAAGAAATGTACTGTGAAACACTAGTCAGAATTGCTAACTCTTTGAACAGACGACTTACATCCAAGATTGCTGTGGGTAAGCAACACATGTTATTCTTACAGCACATATTTGAGAAATGAAAACTTTCTTTCGAAAAGACGAGTTATCCCACAACATTATTCCATATGAATAAGAACCTGAAAATATAGCACCTATTTTTAGCAAAATTAGTATTTTTTTTTCTAAAAGTCACATCAAATTAATTTTGTTTACAAACAATTATAAGTACAAATTTAAAAGGTTGTTATGCTATCTGTGTGAAGACGAAGCCTTATAGTGTCGAAAGTGACTGTTCAAAAAATTGGTGACTTGTGAGTTTTTTGACTGGAATGTTTACTTTTGCAAGAACTTCAACAGCATTCTTCCAAAATGGTCTTTGCTTGTTTTCTTCTTTTGACTCTATTTAAGCGTTCAACAAATGATTGTTTATGTTGAGAAGCAGCACCATTTTCCTGTCTCTGATTTAATGTGTTTCTTGACACTATTTTTCTTTTCCTGCCCAATTTAATAATTACAAAACCTGTAGAGTATTGATTACAAGCTTTTGTGGTCTGTCATACTAGACGATACTTACTGTAGAAGAAGAAATGAAAATAACTCTATTAGCATGTTAGAGAGAGACTTTCAGGCCATACTATAGTGCAGGCGGAGGACACTATAAACTGGCCGGCAGCCACAAGTGCACACAAACTAGAATTTTGACCACCACAGAGAAGACGAGTGATGCAGGGAAATGCATTCTGTGAGGGCATTCAGTCTACACCTCTATTCTCTGAAACTTCCTGGCAGATTAAAACTGTGTGCCGGATTGAGAATCAAACTTGGGACCTTTGCCTTTCGCGGGCAAGTGCTCTACCAACTGAGCTACCCAAGCATGACTCACACCCCGTCCTCACAGCTTTAATTCCACGAGTACCTTGTCTCCTACCTTCGAAACTTCGCAGAAGTTCTCCTGCATACCTTGCAGATCTAGCACTCCAGGAAGAAAGGATATTGCGGAGACATGGCTTAGCCAGGATGTTTCCAGAATGTAATTTTCACTCTGCAGTGGAGTGTGCGCTCATATGAAACTTCCCATCAGATTAAAACTGTGTGCTGGACCGAGACTCGAACTCGGGACCTTTGACTTTCGCGGGTAAGTGCTCTACCAACTGAGTTACCCAAACACGACTCACACCCCGTCCTCACAGCTTTAATTCCGCCAGTCCTTTCTTCCAGGAGTGCTAGTTCTGCAAGGTATGCAGGAGAGCTTCTGCGAAGTTTGGAAGGTAGGAGACGAGGTACTGGCAGAATTAAAGCTGTGAGGATGGGGCACGAGTTGTGCTTGGGTAGCTCAGTTGGTAGAGCACTTGCCCGCAAAAGGCAAAGGTCCCGAGTTCGAGTCTTGGTCCGGCACACAGTTTTAATCTGCCAGGAAGTTTCATATCAGTGCACACTCCGTTGCAAAGTGAAAATTTCATTCTGAACCTCTATTCTCTGTTTCCAGGAAAGCATAACTTGATATGTACTCATAGGGATTGTTGACCACTTTTTGTGTTTTATGGTCGCAAATGAACCCCATGTTTCCTCATTGCTTTCAAAATAAGTAAAGGAAGGAAAGAGCAACACAGAACACAAAGCATTCGGTAACGGCTACTGCACATATGCTTGTCAATGTTGGCAGTGTCATAAACGAGGTTGTTGAAGCTCATCTCTACCAGTATTTGACACAAACACAGTTCAAAACACCTATATCCTAAAATTGCCACATTAAAGTGTCTATGCCATATTAACATTTCAACTATAGCTAACAGACGAAAGTATGGGTTTCTTTGGCCTAAGATTGTGGGTCCCAAGGTTGAGTGCTATATTGCACTATGTGGTACATATCTTAAATGGACCATTCAACTGCCTACCACTGGCTTGACACCAAAGCATTGAGCTCACTTGTAATTTTGAAAACAGGGTCTAACACACATTATATTTACAAATTTGGTTTCTCTAGATGATTTGCAATACCAGCAACTGAAAACTAAGTACAATTTTCAGTATTTACACGCAGAAAATAGAGCTATTTCAAACCATCTCTGATAAAATAGCTCATCTGGATACAGTTCCCTGTGAAATATCATTTATTAGGTAATTTCATGTTTTTGCATTTTGAGGCAGAATTTGAATATTCCATTTTTCGCAAATTGTGAACTGTGATTTTTTTCAGGTCCTTACATGTGACATTATTGAATGAAAATATGTCAACTTACTGATTTTTGTCTCCCCAACTAAGTTGTTTTAAGAGTTACAAAATTTGCATTGGACACACAAAAGTTTCTAAGTTTGAACCCTATTTACTATTTCTCACTGGTGTGGCACCTCTACATGTACAGAATTGACACACAGAGAGAGAGAGAGAGAGAGAGAGAGAGAGAGAGAGAGAGAGAGCATTTCCAGAAAACCAGTTGATACGTTTAAGATTTTTTTTTTTACCATTTATTCTGTCACTGTATGTATGCTTCGACTGATTACAATGCTAGTATCATCCACAACACAAACTAATTCTGCTCTTTGTGTATTAGACAGAAGATAGTTTACATATCTCTATGAGGAAGACTATAACTGGGCCTGAACAAAGTGTGATATGGTTTTATTTTATGCATGTCTCAAATGATCTTGAACTAAACAAACAACATGAATACTTTGAACAATTTTAATAAACATTTTTGGAACAGCGATCAAAAAATTAAAAAAAAAATTCTATTTAAAATTCAGTCTTGATCACACCACGTGTGCTACAAGAACATAGGTGACCAGTTTCGATCATATCACATGACCATCATCAGACCCATGGCACCCTTCGAAGGTGGTAGGTGGCGCACTCTTCTCAGCTGCTGTCATGTCAACAGGTGGCCACAAGTGTGCTCCACCTACCATCTTCGAAGGATGGCCTGGCTCTGATGATGGTTATGTGATATGACCGAAACCGGTCACCTATGTTCTTGTAGCACACGTGGTGCGAACAAAACTGAATTTTAAAAAGAAAATTTTTTTAAACATAAACAGTTCTTTCTTTTAGTGATTAACAGTTGTACAGAGTGCTGATCACTTTGTGACAAAAAATATGCTAGACACACACAGTAGCCGGCCGGTGTGGCCGTGCGGCTCTAGGCGCTTCAGTCTGGAACCGCGTGACCGTTACGGTCGCAGGTTCGAATCCTGCCTCGGGCGTGGATGTGTGTGATGTCCTTAGGTTAGTTAGGTTTAAGTAGTTCTAAGTTCTAGGGGACTGATGACCACAGATGTTAAGTCCCATAGTGCTCAGAGCCATTTGAACACACAAAGTAACATGGAGAGTTACCACTGGAAAGGAAGAGGTGGCCCACCAATCCCAAAACAATATCAATTATTGGGCAGGTTTTAAATACCCCTGCTCAAAATTAAATCTCCAGACAGGGAAGAGCGCATGTCAATTTGGGGTACTAAGACTTTGCTTCACTCAACAAATGAAGAACAGGGAGGGCTCTTCACTATGAACAACACACAGGGTGTTCCACGTACAGTCTCCAGCCTTGCACAGGAACCAGTACCCTCAGAAACATGCTGCAGTCACCACAAGAAGTTATGACCTGTTTCTCAGAAATGTAGTATGTGAAGTATCAGTTTTAACTGAGAATAAACTAAAAGGAGTTTGAAATGGACTTGGAAAGAAGCCCTAGAAAATTGTTGCGCCATTTAGCACTTCAGACCAGTGTGTAAGTATCACCTGCTCGCAGATCTGTGCACAAACTCTAGCTGAAATGGTAGTGCATCAACTCAACAATCCAGATACTGTTGCTCGATATCAGTGCTACATCTGGTGAGTGTAAAGCTGGGGAAAAGATAGTAGCTAAAGGGTGTTGAGACAGTCGTTTCTCATTGTAGCTGGATATCCAAAACTCCAGGCAGTTGACTGCAGCAGGTGTTGTGCCAGCAAAGTCTTTCCAGGTACCCATTAATTTTCTTTTTGGGCAATCATGCAAAATATTTTCCATTATATTTTGTACCACTGTTCGCAATTGCTCTGGTCTTCATCAGTCATTCCCCAATTATGTAACATACATTTGGTCATGCAGTGACTGATTCTGACATGGCTGAGGAAGCTCCGTATTTTTCTTGGTGCACCTTGGGTAACACATTGTTTACTGAAAATGGCAAAAAGTTTACACCCATGGCAGCCACATCAAATTTGATCACGACTGTAAGAACAAGAGTGGAGTGCAGTTGGGGAATCGTAAATTATTTTACTGTAAGTCCTTACTGGTATGTGAATAATACACTGCAGTCTTTCCTCAAAGAACTAACAACTGATGAAAATACATAGTTATTTCATGCAGGACACTACAAGAGCCCACACTATCCCTGCATCTATGAGAGTATTACCAGGTTTTTGATGCAGCCATAATTCATCATTTGTTTGTGAACTGATGTCCTTGGTGGGATATCTGAAGTCCCTTTCATGGAATTCATCTCTACATCTACACGATTACTCTGCAATTCACAATTAAGTGCCTAGCAGAGGGCTCATCGAACCACCTTCAAGCTCTTTCTGTACCATTCTGTTCTCAAACAGAAATACTTAAAATGTTTATGTGAGAGCACTGATTTCGTTATTTTATTATGATTGTCATTCCTCCCTATGTAGATGGGTGCCAACAAACTATTTTCACACTTTGAGGACAAAGTTTGTGATTGAAATGTTATGAGAAGATCCTACTGCAACGAAAAATGCCTTTGTATTAATGACTGACACCCCAATTCGTGTATCATATCCACCGCACTCTCTCCCCTATTTCGCGATAGTACAAAACGAGCTGCCATTCTTTGAATTTTGTCGATGTCCTCCATCGATCCTATCTGATGCAAATCCCACACTGCACACCAATACTCCAGAAGAGGGCAGACAAGTGTAGTCTAAACACTCTCTGTAGTAGTCCTGTTTCTAAGTGTTCCACCAATAAATCACAGTCTCTTGTTCCTTCACCCACAACACGTTATTGCCTCCAGGCAATACAACCATCCTCTTTGGAAGTTTTCATTTGATGATTAGGAAACCTACTTCATTTTTCTGAGTAACTAGGCAATAAAAAAGTCAACACAGGGGAGCCTTCATACTTTCTTTAACAGTCATTCACCCTATCAGCATGTAGCTCACCTTTTGACTAAGTTTTCTATTATTCTTTTTTTCCCCCCCCCATCATTGCTATCTTCATAGTTAAGTCACAGTCCCTGCCCCCTAGACACACTAAGGTGCTCATGACTTCACATGACCCTGGCGGCACATGTAGGTTAACGAACGCTATGAGCACAATGAGCAGTAGAACAGGAAAATTGTATTTTACTGCACATTATTGTAAAAATCAATCTGAATAAAGTCAATTGATATAGAAAGGCTGTGGCATGTACTTGTTTTTGATTATATGAATGCAACTGTTGTTTATCTAAAATTTTCAAAAGAGTTTTCTAGCTCAACTTCAGATCTTCAGTAAAGCAGTGACTATATGAGTAAGGATTGTTGACACAGTAGTGTAAAAGATTTTTCATTTAGGATTATGGATATATTTTTAAAAACTAGTAGTGGTAGACTAGATGGTAGAACACTGCTCATTTGTATTCAGTCCATCAGTGAGGATGAGTTGGTATCTCCAGGAAATGACAGAAAGTTGCAATAACTGCAGTTTATGAGACTTCAGTATGATATGAGGAAGATGGTGATGCTTTCATGGCACAAGTAGTAGTATGCAATGACACTTGGGTTCATCATTACACCCCTGAACTGAAGAAAGCCAGCACGGAGGGGAGGAGGTGTAGCGAGGGGACACTGTTATCTGCTGGTAAGGTCACAGTCGTGTCCATGTACATATCGGTGCCCTTGGCCATGGGACTGCAAAGACATTCTGCTGGTTAGTTTCCTGCAGGAACATTGGGTCATAAATGCTGCCCCACTGAATTCTTTTTCACTAAGTTTGAACAACCTACTAATGAAAAAGCCACAGTACCCTGATCGGAAGCAACTTTCTCCTCCACGACAATGCCAGACCTCAGACCTCACACCATAACAATCCAACAAATATCATGCATTATGTCTCCTACAGCCCAGACTTGGCACCATGGTACTGCCACATGTTTGGGCTGCTCGAGAAAGCTCTTGGCAAAGACCACTTGAGGACCAATTCTGAAATGCAACTGTTGGCATGAAATTTGTTTCAGACACGTCCTTATCCTTTCTTCAAACTCCGAATAAAAATATTTGTTGGCCAATGGAAAAGTTAATTAATTTTGAATGATATAAATTTGATGGCATTAGGTTTGTTTATGGTTTGTCCACCCTCTTGTTACATACAACAAACACCATCAGAAACTAAACTTCCAAGAAGGGTTGAGCAGAATGCAGTTGAAGTTTGATATGACACACTTTCCATATTACATGTATTTGCACTGGAGTGCAGGTATTCTTGATGAAACACAATCACAAAGGTAACTGGGATAACAAACTGATTAAATTACCCTGTAAGAAGTCTCCAGAGATCAAATGTTCCTTACTGCAAAACAATCGGTGATAAGCCCTGGTTAATCATTGGAAGTTTTTCAATAAATTTTAGACCATCCTTTTTTATTTTTATTTCTTAGTTCTTGTTCCCTCTTTATAACAAAACATGCAAATAAGTAAATTAGTCTTTCAGTACTTGGTACAACTACTTTACATTAATTCAAAAAACAACAAATACATTTTGTCACGTTCATGGCCTGTTGCAGAAAGAAACATTTAGTTTTGATAGTGCCTACCCAGGTGCACTCTCCAGAGATCTTTTTGATTATTGGATTTGGTAGGTACACAACAGGCCAAATGAATTGCTGCAGTTAATTTTTTGTAAAAACAAGAACAATTTTGATCAAGCTAACAACTTAAAATCTATATGATCCATTCAGACATGACATTACATGCCTTCACAAATCACACACAAATGGGAAACAGTAAATGTGTTAAGGACTACATGTTAATGAAGGATTTCTCTTAACATTCCTTTGTCTCTTTGGCAGATTGTTTATTTTAAATTGAAGGTCTTTATGATGGGGTTTTCTGCTTTATTTGTTTCTAAGTAATGTATTAAATTCCATTTTTATACACTCTGTTCAAATTGTGAATTTATGAGTCAATCTTGTGGCAATAAAAGGCAGGTGGTTATAACTGGAACCTAATTTGTGAACCCTAGCTTCATCATAGCTGGAACCAGTCAAGTCCAGCTGAACTCTGACCTGCTTGGCATTTGTCACTAGTTAGGGGAATGTGAATTGAAAGCTATACATATGGTAACCATTTATCCCCCCCTTTCCCTCCTTTGCCACCCACACTGCCTTCTCCCAAGACTGATTTTGAAAAACTCTGTAAGATTATTAGTTCACTTTGGTGATGCATAAATTCTGAATATAAAGTAAATATAAAATACCCAACAACTGTAATGACTCATCAGGAAAGTACACACAGTTACCAGTTACTGATACTGAAGCACTATTTAGTCCTGGAAATTGCAAAATATGGTTATTGTATACCATTTGGATGGGTAGATCACATAACTAATGAGGAAGTATTGAATAGAATTGGAGAGAAGAGATATTTGTGGCACAACTTGACTAGAAGAAGGGATCGGTTGGTAGGGCATATTCTGAGGCATCAAGGGATCACCAATTTGGTATTGGAGGGCAGCATGGAGGGTAAAAATTGTAGAGGGAGACCAAGAGATGAATACACTAAACAGATTCAGAAGGATATAGGTTGCAATAGGTACTGGGAGATGAAGAAGCTTGTACAGGATACAGTAGCATGGAGAGCTGCATCAAACCAGTCTCTGGACTGAAGACCATAACAACAACAACATATCATTTGGAATAACATGTTTCTTCACTGGGTATAAAGGCAAGGCATGAGAAAGGAAAATCAGTACACCTAAGATTTTTTTTCATTTGTCATCTTCTGTTCTTATAATTTTACACTAGCAGTTACAGTTTTGTTGAAGTATGGGAGTGCACTGCCCCCTTTATTTTTTTCCATTTTCTTCTGGGTGAGCACCACAGCCTCAACAAATTTGAAGGAGGTCATTGTTCCACCAGGCTGTATTTCAGATTACTTTACTTTATTGTGCATGAATAGTTTCAGGCATGGCCTATTCTCTAGTGCATCTATACCAACGCAAGGACAGTGTATTCACATCTGTTGCTATACATACTTTTGAGAATTAGTCATGCTTGGAACTGCTAGTGCACAATAAAGTAATGTGAAGTACAATGTCCTTCTCACTCTAGTATTCATTACCATTACAGACGAAATACTGACAGGAGTAGCAATGCTGATAGGAGATGAAAATATGAAAGCAATGTAGTAGGGAAATGGAGGAGAAGGATAGTTACAAGAAAGGCTAAATGTTTGAGGGGGAGTGGTGGGACAGTATGGATTGAAATTTAATGCAAGGAAGAGTGAAGTGATGATGACAACGAGGAATAAGAGGGGACTAGCAATGGATGTACGTATTAAGAGGGTAAGTACTAATGAAAGTGAGAAGTCCCAATTACCTGCAGTGAACAACAGAAGACAGTGGGAGAAAGGGGAAGCAAGGGATTCCTTCAGAGTACAATAAGACTGGATTGGGACAGGGACATCACCAACAAGCAAGTACATGTTATACCGAGTGTATTATGCTCCAATACTCGTATGCATCAGCAATATGGATAATGAAGAAAAGGCATGGTGAGCAGGGTACAGGCCTGTGAGATGAAATGTCAAAGACACAGAATAGGACTTACTAGAATGGATAGAGGTGGTGAGAGAAAGAGTGAAACAGAAGCCCATGCATGAGAGCAAAGAAACAGTGAGATTAAGATGGTATGGGCATGTTAAAAGAATGGGAGTTGGCAGGATACCAAGACAGACCCTTGGACAACAGGGGACAAGAGATGTAGGACAATGCTGAATGACACATAGATCATTGGAGTGAAGGAATATGTGAAGAAGAGGGGAGAAGAGTGGGACAGAGTGGAGAGGGAGAACAGGGAAAGATGGAGAGGCTTGTGTACTAAGCTGCCATAGCCAGGAACTGTAAACTGTACAACATGATAAAGATGATGGTATGATTATGATGATGAGTTATACTTTTGGTGGTTGCTAGGTACACATTTTTCTTGTTTACTCACAATTTTTAACTACTACTTTAACTTAATTCAGTTTAATTTCAACATTCAAAGAAACTTTTGTCCCATTTTTAACCACTGTTGTACCTTTAAATGGACCTTAACATACAAGTGCCCTCAGTTCTGTTCCCAAGGAACACACAATGTACACTTGCTCACCTCACTAAGTATTTTGTTTGAGAATCTACTCACGTGCACAAAGAGTTAATAAATTTGTAGGTTGTCACCTGCCATGTCCTGCTGCTGGTTGATTCACAGGAAATAGTACTTTGCTGAGATGAACGTGACACAGATGAGCTGAACTGCTGTGAAGATACTGACGATGCAGTGTAGCTTTGGCACGAATTTCGCACAGAATGCATAGAAGCAAAGCCTGATTCAGATGCTGAATAATCGAGCTTGTTAACTGATGAATCAAATCCTGCAATAAAGGAGCATTATATTACAAGAACAATAAAATATCATAATTGCAAATACTGAATAGCTTGCAAGCATTCACAATTAGTATAGCAAAATGCTCAAGAGGGACTTTTAGCAGTGGTTTATAAGAAGGTTGTAAACATTGTCATATTCTGAAAGAATTGTGCTTTTACCAAGAAAATGAAGATGCCACAGCCAGTATCCTAACCAGGACATTTTACTTTACACTAAGTTTGCAACACAAAGTTCCCTTCCACACCAAAAAACGCACGTAACGATGTACCTACCAATAACTGTACCAGGCATTATTCCAGGCATATCCGTAGAGAACAATGGGGACTTGAGCAAGTCAGAATGAGGGGTCAACAGGGAAGGACTTTTATCACTTCCTATCACAGATTGTATTTGATCAGTTGTCACAGTGGATGACACTTCGTAATAACTAGAAGACGAGCTGCCATTCATTAACACAGTTGAGCCTGTAATGCAACAAGTATGTCGTTTGTATTAGCTAATGGTTTAAAAAGTGTACTGGAAAAAATATTATTTTATATCTACAGCCAAATGGATATAAAAAAATTAAAAAATAGACTGTTGAAATGTGATGAAACATAACAACACTCTCCCTATATCTCAGATAAATATACCTAAAATCAAACAAAACAAGCCTAAAACAACAACAACTACTGCAATTAGTGGAAGAAATATAGCTCATTTGCCTGAGAGGTAACTTACGTCTAGAATGAGCAGTAAAAGCAGAGAGCTACTTACACACAAAGAATAAAGTCATTTGAACAGTATATATGTAACAGTATTTTTCTGCAGAGAAGGACACACACACACACACACACACACACACACACACACACACACACACACACACACACAAGAAAATTAAAAATTAAAAAAAACCTAAGACCACAGATGGCAACCTGTGAATATTAGGCTGTTGAAAGGGAACAAATACAGCATTTTGAAGAAAAGCGAAGATTTTAATCCTCCACAACTGGTGAATTTGCATCTCCATCTAATTGTCACTGTAGTTCTCATACTGACATACTTGTTCAGATTTTTTCATTTTTCTCTTAGGAAGATATTGCATTCCTATTTTCCTTGTATTCCATCCTCTCTTGGATGTCTAATTTACCAGCATTAACAGACTTGTACATCTCAGAGATGGTTTTTTGTCTGTGTTTCAAAATAAATCATAAGCTTTCTGGCTTTTTGTAAATATAGCAAGGGCAGCTATCTTCTGACAAAAAATTGCCTTATATTTAGAGTAGGAAAATAATATCCTTTATGTATTCAAATTTCATTTGCAAATATAAGATATTAGCTATACAACTTGCCAATAATAGCAGCAGCAGCAGCAGCAGCAGCAGCAGCAGTAGTAGTAGTAGCAGTAAAACAGACAAAGAAGCAAAATACTGGCATGATGGTCACTAGGACATAGCTAAAATTGTAATACTGTCTTCCAAATTGTTTTCTATGGTTTTTGCATGCCCCACTTCTGAATGTTAGTAAGATAATTTTGAGAGGGAAATAATATCTTCTCAAATCTGGATGAATGTTATGTTGATGTAGAGTGGGGTTATAATTAAACTTTTGCTACTTAAGAGGACACCTATAAAAAACGAATGATCATACGACAAACTTTGTGGAAACATTTGTATGGACGTGCAGAAGAGAAATAATGAATAAACTATTGAAAGAAACACATTTTAATTTCCACATGAGAGGGTAACATCTGTTAATTGCATATCACATTTACATTCCGAGTTACAAATATTGCTCTATGTGATGACCATCTTCATCCATGACAGCCTGGAACCACACTAGAGATACCATCTCACAACTGTGTACAGCTTCTTGTATGGTGAATCATGGTTCAGCTGTCATGGGAAAGTTTGTCTTGAAAAGGAAAACTGATAGATCACACAAGCTATACCCAAATAGGATGAACCCAATTTGGCATCTCACACATAGCAAGCAAGGAATGTCACATCATTCAAATGGCAGATGCATGCCACGCTATTTCCGAAGCAATCCTATTGCTCTTGCTACCCAGAAATGCTACTGGTTATTCTTGTTTTGGGCCAAGCTGCACCTAACAATAAGTCATTCTCCCTATGCGTGGACAAGTGGCCCTCCTTCAGCAGGTTCAGGGCAGGCACACACAGGGGGAGGGGTTTGCTAGTTACTGGGAGCTCCAATGATAGGTGTATTATGGAGCCCCTTACAGAAATTGCTTTCAGGACCAGAAAAAAATCCAATGTTCACTCGGTACATCTGCCCGGGTGCCTCATCCAAGATGTGGAGGCAACCATGCCTACAGCTATCCTGTGTGCAAGGTACAGTTGTCTGCAAGGTGTGGTTCATATCAGTAGCAATGACACCTGTCGCTTGTGTTAGACAGTGAAGTTACATGGTCAACTATAACAGTTCTAGGTGAAATTATGTTAATTGTGGACGTTTTACCAGCCACCCAATTCTTCTGACTGTTTTAGAGTCACTGAAAGGAAATCTCTGCTCAGTAGCATGAAAACACCCAGATTACGCAATATTAGTTGGAGCTGACTTTAACCTATGCAGAATAGACTGGGAGTCTATGGATTCATGCAGGGGTATGGACAGACGGTTGGTCCTGTGAAGTTCGTTTGAACCCTTTTTCTGAATACTTTCTTCAGCAGTTAGTTTGACAGCCCATATGCTGCAGAAATACAGGGTGATTCAAAAAGAATACCACAACTTTAAAAATGTGTATTTAATGAAAGAAACATAATATAACCTTCTGTTATACATCATTACAAAGAGTATTTAAAAAGGTTTTTTTTTTCACTCAAAAACAAGTTCAGAGATGTTCAATACAGCCCCCTCCAGACACACGAGCAATATCAACCCGATACTCCAACTCGTTCCACACTCTCTGTAGCATATCAGGCGTAACAGTTTGGATAGCTGCTGTTATTTCTCGTTTCAAATCATCAATGGTGGCTGGGAGAGGTGGCCGAAACACCATATCCTTAACATACCCCCATAAGAAAAAATCGCAGGGGGTAAGATCGGGGCTTCTAGGAGGCCAGTGATGAAGTGCTCTGTCACGGGCTGCCTGGCGGCCAATCCATCGCCTCGGGTACTTGACGTTCAGGTAGTTACGGGCAGATAAGTGCCACCTATCAGGAGGTTTAACACCATACTTCGTTCGAAATGCACGCTGAACAACTGTCGTCGATTCACTTCTGCCGTACTCAATAACACAAAAAGCTTTCTGTTGAGCGGTCACCATCTTAGCATCAACTGACGCTGACGCCTAGTCAACAGTGCCTCAAGCGAACAAATGTACAACTAAATGAAACTTTATAGCTCCCTTAATTCGCCGACAGATAGTGCTTAGCTTTGCCTTTTGTCGTTGCAAAGTTTTAAATTCCTAAAGTTGTGGTATTCTTTTTGAATCACCCTGTATTTCTAACCTTCTAACAACAAACACCGCTAACCTTTCTGGTGGTATCAATACAGAAACAGGGATTAGTAGTCGTGATGTTATCAGAGTGATGTTATCAGAGTGAAGACAGTCACTAAAGTTAATAAATCAATCAAGTAGACTAGGAAAGTATTTTTGCTAGAAAGAGCTGATAAGCAGTTGTTAGCATTTCACTTCGAAAATGAGCTGACATTATTTAGTTCACGGATTACGGAAGCAGAGGAATTATAACCAAAGTTTAAAAGGACTGTATATTGTGCTTTGGGGAAGTATGTGCCGAGCAAGTGGATTAAGGACAGGAGAGACCTACCATGTTTAATAATCCAATTCAGAAAATACTGAGGCAACAAAGAGTGTTGCACTTTTGGTTCAAAAGAGAATGAGCAAATGATGGCATGTAAAAGATGGTAGAGATCGTGCATCTGTAAAAAGACTGATGCACGAAACATAAAACTACTTCCATCCTCGTACCTTGGTGAAAGATCTTGCTGAGACCCCAACAAAATTTTTGTCCTTTGTAAAAACTGCTCAACAGGTTGAAGGGTTCTATCCAGTCATTTTTCAAACAGTCTGGTGTGGCAGTAGAAGATTGCAAAAGGAAAGCAGAAGTTTTACATTTCATGTCTAAGACATCGTTCACACAGGAGGATCATACAAACATACTGCCATTTGACCATCTCACCGACCCCAATATGGAGGACATGGTAATAGGCATCTTTGACATAAAGAAGCAACTGAAAGAATTAAAAATAAATAAGTCACTAGGTCTGGATAGAATTCCAATTTCCTTTTACAAAGAGTGCTCTATGGCATTGCCTGCTTACTTAGCTTGATTTTTTCAGCAATGTTTCATCCAGTGCAAAGTCCCAAGTGACTGGAAAAAAGTGCAGGTAACTCTTCTCTATAAGAAGGGTAAAAGAATGGACCTGCAAAATTACAGACCAATATCCTTAACACTGGTTTTCTCCAGAATTCTTGGACATATTCACAGTTAAGAGTATAATCAGTTTCCTTGAGATGCAAAAGCTTCTGTACACAAATATGCATGAGAAACTGAGCTTGCCCTCTTCTTACTTTATATTGCGCAAATCTAGGATGAAGGGCGACAGGCAGACCTGACATTCCTCGATTTCCGAAAAGCATTTGAGACAGTGCTCCACTGCAGGTTGTCAACAAAGATATGGGCATACAGAATAGCTTTTCAGATAAGTGAGTGGCTTGAAGAGTTCTTAAGTAATAGAACCTAGTACATTGGCTCTGACAGTGAGTGTCATCAGAGACAAAGATATCGTCATGAGTGCCCCAGGGAAGTGTGACAGGACCACTCTTGTTCTCTATGTACATAAATGATCTGACGGACATAGTAAGCAGCAATCTGCAGCTATTTGCTGATGATGCTGTGGTGTACAGGAAGGTGTCAACACATAATGACTTTAGGACGATACAACATGACTTACACAAAATTTCTAAGTGGTGTGACGAATGGCAGCTAGCTCTAAATGTAGAAATATGTTAGTTAACACAGATGAATATGAAAAACAATCCCACAATGTTGAAATATAGCATAGTAGTGTGCTGCTTGACAATGTCAATTAAATATCTAGGCTTAACATTGCAAAGACATATGAAACGGAGCAAGCACATAAGGACTGTGAAAGGGAAGTCGAATGGTTGACTTCGGTTCATTGGGAGAATTTTAGGTAAGTCTGGTTCATTTGTAAAGGAGACTGCATACACAACACTGGTGTGACCCATTCTTGAGTACTGCTGAGTGTTTGGGATCCTTACCAGGTTGGATGAAAGGAAGATATCAAAGCAATTCAGAGGTGGGCTGCTAGATTTGTTACCAATAGGTTCCACCGATGCACAACTATTACAGAGATACTTCGGGAACTCAAATGCGAATCCCTGGATGGGAGGCAACATTCTTTTAGAGGAACACTATTTATAAAATTTAGAGAATCAGCATCTGAAACTGTCTCGAGAACAATTCTACCACTGGCAACCTAAATTCATGAAGATATGGTATTGAGAAATTAGGGCTCATACGGAGGATCTGCTTCGAAGTGGAACACCAAAGGAAATGATTAGTAGTGGCAGACCACACCTCCACCATGGACCATATGTAGATCCTATGAAAGCTTAGCATCTTTTTCAGTCTTGAGAATAGATCTTTCACGCTGAAGCAGAGTACATGCTGATTTGAAATTTGCTGGCAGATTATAACTGTGTGTTGGACTGCAGCTTGACCCGGAGAGTTAGCTTTTTGCTAGCAAATGTGGTCCTGACTCATCATCAGCCTCATTTATGTGCCAACTGACCGCTCGATGCCTCAGCTATACCTGCGATTCTGGTTATTTGCGGTTTCTTTCGAGTCCAGTCAAAAGTATTCAAACAAATCTCTGTGGATTCATATGGGCCATGATCTTTATATGGCTTTGCTTTTATGTAAAACTGTCTTTGTTCAGTCTGAGTACATCCCCACTTGATTGTTTGCCTACTTGCCAGTGTGTACCTGTTGCTGTGTCAGGTCTCGTGTATCATGTTATGTTCTTTGTACACTATGTCATGTAGTACTCAGTGCAGTACAATGTGCATGTTTCTTTTAACCCAACGTGAACTAGTAAAGTGTACAGTAACACATTCATCAGTGTTCTCAACAAAAGCAGTTTACTGGCAGTAAGCACATGCGTTAGACCTCTCAGCAGTTTCACTGGACAATTTTATATGGTTTCTCTGATTAGGGCATAGCAGATTCCTCACCCATCATTCTGCATATGAGCTTCTGCTTCTTATCTAATAACGTTGCTGTTGATGAAATTTTGAACAATAATTTTCCTATCCCACAGCTGGTGTGATCCTATTTCATAAAATCACAGTGTCATCAAACCACAACTAATATCTTTCTAGATGAAGAAGATACTGCTAAGGACAGTAGCTACATCCTTAAACACTAGTTTCATTGTGACAACTTCTCCATCTTATGCAAATGTTTTCTCTTTCTTTTTTTTAAGGAACAAACACACTGTAAAATGCGCTGATTTAACAAATGACTACCTGAAGAGTGAACAATATTTATACAATCTTAGCAGATGTTTCATAATCAGACCCATTACCATACAATTTCACTGTACTTCTGATTTCCATAATCTGTGCACCTTTAATTCTATTAGATTTTTTCTACTTGTCAGCTCCCATTTGTTCCTTTCTTATAACATTGGCATCCCTCCTTTCGTTGTGTTCAGTGGAAATATATGATTCCAGATAATCTTCATGTAACTGAGTTTGCTATATCATTCTCTCCACCTAACATTGGTAGATCACAACAGAACTTCATTTGTTGGCCATTACACATACACAAACACAAACATTTACTTTAAATTTCTAAATTATTTTCAATCAAGAAAGAAGGTGACAAATAGATGTAAATGGTGAAACAATTAGGTTCATGATTTCATTAAGTATATGCCACTACATATGTACTTAATGTGGTGTTGTAATTGAGGATTGCCTCTTTCTTTCTGATTTAGTTTTATAAATGATTCTCAGAATGCAACTGAGGAGGGGAGGGGAGGGGAGGGCGATATTCTCTGCGCACTTCTGTACATATTGGAAGTTCTCTTTCCTTTTCTTGCTAACATAATGTGTGATGATTTGACTCAGTGGTAAAGTGCCAGAATAAGGAATCTGAAAGTCTCTAGTTCTACCCCCAGCCAGCCTGAAGATTTTTAATCTGCCACTTATTTTGCCTCTGGCAATATTTGTCAATGTGAAAAATGCCGAGCTGCACTGTGGTTCAGAGTTCACGTTAAACTCTAAATTCCCCCTTAACAGGCTGGTAAGTAAGTTTAAAGGTTGAAAGAAGACATTGGCATAATACTCCCAATAGGACCATACCTAGTAAAGCACTGTGGTGTTCAAACCAACCTTCAGATCAATGACAGCTTTAGCTTTAATGTGTGAAGCTGCCAGACCCAGTTGTTTTCGTGATCATGTTCCACTATCTTTCAAATATTGTTGAATTTTATTGTTATGCTCTTTCACAGACTAAATGGCTTCCTGAGATTCTTCTGTGAAATCAGAAACATGCTAATAAAGTACTGTTCTCAAAAGTGTATTTTACAGTAATTTTGCAGCTGTTGCCCCCCTGTTAATGTAAGTAGTTACTTAGTATTACAATCAGCAGATTGGCCAATCTACATGATATATAAGAGGTTATAGCTCTCAAAATTTTCAGGCCTACAGAAAGTACAGATATTCACAGAGGATGAAATGTACATAAATGTCTCATGTGTAATACATGTTGTCTAGCTGGAAAGTCATTTGAATCAGTTTGTCTCTTTTGATGACTTCTGAAACACTTTTGCACAGTGTTATAGATTCAGGTTTGCTTTTCAAATAAGATTCAGTGCCTCCTTTGTCTTGTGCTGCTTCTACACCAAACTTGTGCTGCTTCTACTCCAAACTATCTATTGCAGTTCTTCAATTGTTCTCAATTAAGTTGAGATTACTACCCTGCAGCAGTATTAACATATAAGCATGGACCAAATCATTGTGAATCTTTATTTACTATCTTTATTAGAACATGGTACTACAAAAACAAATATCTTTACTTTTCAGGATACTGTCATTATATCCCATGTTCTTGATACATATTTAAGTGCTCACATATATGGACATCACATTTTACATATTAGGACCACATGGAGGATATTCATCTAGTGGTGGTGGTGGTGGTGTTGGTGGTGGTGGTGGTAGTAGTAGTAGTAGTAGTAGTAGTAGTAGTAGTAGTTGTTGTTGTTGTTGTTGTTGTTGTGCAGGAGTGACAATCTGTGTATTATCTGTACATTTTTGTACCTGATGATCAAATTCAAATAGAAAGTAAAACTGCGATGGGTTCGTGTAATAAATTAATTCAAAATTAAGCTGTATTCAGTGAAATGTTGTCTATACTCCATGCTGACTACCACTTCGTAACATCAATTCTTTCTTCCTCTCACCAAAAATCAGTCTTTGTCAAAGGAATGGAAAAGATCAGGACGACTACTTTTCTTTAGAAACATAAGATCAATAGTAGAAGGCTGCAAAATTGGCAAACCTATCCAACTAAAATTTGCTACAAGCGGTTTGTGAAAGTACCTCTCAGGCAGCTACACCCTAGCCTTCCTTACTAGCTTCAGCAAAAGGTGCTCCTGAATAATAATAATAGAAAAAATAAAAGAGTAAGTAGGCATGGGGGTTAGGGAGGGGAGAGGGTGAGAGGGAGGGGAGAGAGGGAGGGGGAAGGGAGAGCGAGGGGAGAGAGGGAGGGGGAAGGGAGAGCGAGGGGAGAGAGTGAGGGGGGAGGGAGAGGGAGGGAAGGGGGAGAGGGAGAGAGGGGGAACAGGGGGGAGAGGGGGAATGGGGAGGGAGGGGGAGGGGGAGAGAGGTGAGCAGATATGGAGGAGTTACACCATATGGTGACAAACCTGGAAAGCAGTGAACTCAAATCTCTGCACTAGATTCTTTTTCCATCTCATAAAAGTGTCCTCTTCGTTGTCGGTTCCGGAACAAGATAACAACAATCCTTTTAGTGTTGGATTTGATGTTTCTTTGTGTATGCGAATTTCAGCTCTTTACCTTTCACTCTTCTGACAAGCATAAATGATATAGGGTACACTCCAGACACTGTTAAACTGCTAATTTAGGGCTTCATTGTAAGGAAATTCTGGATACTATAATTAGGTCCTCAGCAATAAAAACTTGAGAAAATTTGATAAAATAAAGCTATTAACTGTGTCTAGACCTACCTGGTACTAGAGAACCATCAATAGAATGGAGTGATTCATCAGCAGGTCCTGAAAGAGCTTGTAACTCTTCTTCATCCCGTGAATGGTTGAGAACAGAATCCAAACTACCAGCTGATGCACTAAGTAAGGAGGAGGTATCCTCTGGGGAACGACTACGTAAACTGAGCCTCTCTAGACTGGTACCGAGATGTCCACCAATGCCTTCAAGGCTTGAACTTTCAACATCACGCTGCTGCTGTTGCAACTGCTGTTGCTGCTGTTGTGTTGGTCGTGTTGAGCGCTGCCGACGTTTTGGTGGGAGTGGTGGTGGTTCCTCACTGCCTTCTGATATATGGTAACTCCTGTGGAAAAATTCATTTTAAGATCCAGTATTGTCTTTGGAAATTCATGCATTGCAAAAAATGAAATTTTTATATCTGTAAGAGCTGCTGCTAATGTTTTTATTTTTCCACAACTGGCTTCAACCACTGATCACAATGAAGCAGTACTGAATGTCACATAAAATAGAAACATAGAAACATTGAGTCATCGACAGCCATGCTTTCTTGCAACGCCGTCCCCCCTTCCATACCCCAACATCGCGATATGGTGCCAACTGGACCTAAAATTTTAGTGTTGCTTTGTGGCAGGTGGACTAGGTTGGGGTGGCAGTTGTGTCTGGTAAGGCAAGTAGAGGGGGGAGAGGAAGAGATAGGGGAAGGGGGAGAGGGAGGGAGGGGGAGAAGGGGGGAGAGGGAGGGGGAGGGAGGGGGGGAAGGGGGAGAGGGAGGGAGGGGGAGAAGGGGGGAGAGGGAGGGGGAGGGAGGGGGAGAAGGGGGAGAGGGAGGGGGAGGGAGGGGGAGAAGGGGGGAGAGGGAGGGGGAGGGAGGGGGAGAAGGGGGGAGAGTTGGATAAGGGGGGAGAGGGGGATAAGGGGGGAGAGGGGGATAAGGGGGGAGAGGGGGATAAGGGGGGAGAGGGGGATAAGGGGGGAGACGGATAAGGGGGGAGAGGGATAAGGGGGGAGAGGGATAAGGGGGGGAGAGGGATAAGGGGGGGAGAGGGATAAGGGGGGGGGAGAGGGATAAGGGGGGGGAGAGGGATAAGGGGGGGAGAGTGATAAGGGGGGGAGGGAGAAGGGGGAAGAGAGGAAGAAGGGGGGAGAGAGGGAGAAGGGGGGAGAGAGGGAGAAGGGGGGAGAGAGGGAGAAGGGGGGAGAGAGGGAGAAGGGGGGAGAGAGGGAGAAGGGGGGAGAGAGGGAGAAGGGGGGAGAGAGGGAGAAGGGGGGAGAGAGGTATGGAGGGAGGGAGAGAGGGATGGAGGGAGGGAGAGGGAGAGGGGGAGAAGGGGGAGAGAGGGAGAAGGGGGAGAAGGGGGAGAGAGGGATGGAGGGAGGGAGAGGGGGAGAGAGAGAGAAAAAGAGAGAGAGAGAGAGAGAGCAGTTTGCTGGCTATGAATACAGGAGGGAAGAGTGGCAAAATCACAGGCTAGGCATGTGATGCATGGTTGTTGGAGCCGGTGGGGAGCAGCACACACTGAAGGTGATGTGAGAACATGAATTGAGAGAGGGTGGCAAAATGAAGAGAGAGGAAACTGTTGGGTGGAGCATGTGTGGACAGTGGTTTACCAGAGATTGTGGTCAGAACAATTACAGAGGACATGTTGCAAGAATAACTCCCACTTGCTGGTGCTGGAGGAAAGGATTTAGATGGTCCAAGTTGTTAAGTAGCCATTGAAACTGAGCATGTTATGATTGGCTGCATGTTGTGCTACTGGGTGGTCAACTCTGTTCTTTGCAACAATTTGGTGGTGGCCATTCAACTTGGTTGACAGTTGATAGTTAGTCATACAGACATAAAAAGCTGTGCTGTGTTTGAAGCAGAGGTGGTATATGACATAGCTGCTTTGACAGTTGGCCTAGCCTCTGATGGAGTAGGATAAGCCTGTGACAGAACTGGATTAAGAAATACTGGCTTAGTGGGTTGGGCAGGTCTTGCTTTCTTAGTTTTCAGTAAGGGTAAAATCCCTGTGGTATGGTGTTGGGAGCAGGAGTGGCATATGGATGGATTAGAATGTTTAGTAGGTTGGGTGAGCAATTGAAAACCATTTTAGGAGTGGTGGAAAGGATTTTGGATAGTATGTCTGTGATTTCAGGGCATGATGTTAGATGACCAAAGCCCTGACAAAGCTAGTGGTTCAGTTGTTCCAGTCTAGGGTGATATTAGGTGACAAAGGGGCAGCTCATTTACAGTTGATTCTTGGGGTTGTTGGGAGGTTAAGACTTTTTGAGGACATGACACAGGAAATGTGTTCGTGGACTAGGGTTTGGCATGTAGTGCCTGTTTGTGAAGGCCTTCACAAGACATTCAGGATACAGGGCAAGGGAGTTACCATCAGTGATACATAGTCCACAGCTGGCCAGGCTGCATAGGAAAGATTTTTTTGGGGTGGGAGGAATGGCAGCTGCCAAAACACAGGTAATGCTGGTGGTTAGGGGGTTTAATGTGGACAGATGTGTGGAGATCAAAGTGCAGAAAGATGACACATTGCGTAGCAGAATAAGGTGAAACACATGGGAGAGAATGTGTCACTGTTGTGACAGAATGAGGAGACCCTGAGTCCACATCATTAAGATATCACCACATCATTGAGATATCAAAACATCAGTAAGATATCATCAATAAACCTGAACCAGACAGACACCTCCAATCCTCTCACTAACCTTACAATGGGCTACAAAGAAGTGCCCCCTTCATCACAAATTACCATCCACGACTGCGACAAATGTATCATATCCTTTGCCAGGCCCTTGATTATCTATCACGATCCCTGAAATGAGGGACATCCTACCCAAGATCCTTCCCACCCATCCTAAAGTGGTGGTCTCTTGCTCACCAAGCATTCACAACATCGTAGTCCATCCATATGTCACTCCCACTCCCAACTCAATGTCACAGGGATCATATCCCTGTGGAAGGCCAAGGTGCGAGACCTGTCCCATCCACCCACCCAGCACTTCCCACTCCAGTCCTGTCACAGACTTATCCTATCTCATCAGATGCTGGGCCACCTGTCAAATCGGGCCACCTGTCAAATCAGCCATGCATATACCAACTCTGCTTCAAACACTGCACAGCTTTACAAGTTGGTGTGACTACCCATCAGCTGTCCACATGGTTGAATGGCCACCACACCCAAACTGTTCCCAAGAACAAAGTTGACCCCTTGTTGGCATAACATGCAGCTGAACATAATTTCCTACAAAAATATATTTTACTCAAGTTATCAGTAAAACAATATATCATCTAAAGGCATTGACATGCATAATTCTGTACAATGACATAGGCATTCACATGACATTATCATGTATAATATGCTCCCGTCCTAGTACCCATAAAGGTTGACATTTCAAATAGGAACAACAAATAGAAAAATAAAATTGATGTGGTAAAAATAAATAAACAAGTATCCTAGTACAGAATATCAAGTTCTGTGGTATAAACACAATACCAACTGAATTTTGGAATTAAACATAAAAGTGTTACCTATATTCCGGAATGTGAGATAATAAAAGAGAAGTACCCAACTAGTGTGTGTGTACTATTGTGCAGAGAGGTGGACAGTATCAGGTACAGAACTGCCAGTGGCCCATCATGTGCCATGACATGTAAAGCAGTTAGTTCAAAATGTTGAAATGTGTGCAAATTCCTAAGGGACCAAACTGCTGTTGTCGGCCCCTAGACTTAAACACTACTTAAACTAACTTATGCTAAGAACAACACACACACCCACACTCAAGGGAGGACTCGAACCTCCGTGACACGGCGCCTCAAACTGCGCAGCCACTCCGCATGGCAAAGCAGTTAGTATCCCAGTGAATTCAGTGTAGGATTTATATTACAATCAATCTTTATAAAGCTCTAGTCTCTACAATAATCTATAATTCTGTCAATGAACCACAGATGAATCTAAGCATTTGATTTTGACCTGTGATTATGCTTTAATGTAAAGCCAATTGAGGTGTTCTCTGGAACGATGACTTAGTTGAAATACACTGAATCAAGATACAGATCATCAAATGTACTAAATAGGTTTTTATTCATTTCAAACTCTTGTGCACAGCCTAAATTTCAGTCAAATATGAGAGAAATATTGTGGTTTCAGACTATATGACATGATAGTGTAGTATGTAAGAATTATTTATTGTTTAGGATTTCAGTTAAGTCGCCGTTCCAGAGAACACCTTAATTTTAGTGTAAAATCACAATCAGAGGATGTCCAAGTATATATTAACAATCAGAGCAAAAAATATATGCACTAAAAATTATGTCATACTGTATCATAGTGGACAGTCCTTGACAAATTTGAATCTGTAATCTAATATATCCAATGAAATTGTTTAAAAAATCATTGAAAATGTGTATATACTGACTGCCAGTGTGACCTAGTGTTTAGTATTGTTAGCCACTGACACTGACATCCTGTGTTTGATTTCTAGTGAACACCTCAAACTTTTCCATGACAGACATGTACAGATAGGATCCACTTGTTCTCTCGAGTCCAAATGAGACGCAGCTTGAAAATAAGTAGTGAACTGACACACAAACCATTAAAGATCATCAAACTGGAAGGCTCACACCAGGCTGAGAATCACACATTATCTTACTTAAAATGGTGTAATACCAGACAGACATGGGTACAATCTGCAAACATACAATACATTGTAGATTGTTTGACATTGGCAACAAATTCTGATTTTCATGAGTGCTGCTGTGGGGCATTAATAAAAATGTACCATTTGCATTACCCACTGTATACCAGAATCCATCAGTGAATACAAAGAAAGAACTTGCATTGCCCTTCACCTGATGCAAGCCTTTTTTTAATTGGCACCACCACTTTGGTGACTTGTGTATCAATTGTCTTAAGGGTAACCCTCTCCTGAAGGAGTGTATATTATCACATTTTTGTTAATGGTAATGAGAAGACCTGTGGCGAGATAGTGAAACTCAGTGCCACTACACCCAAATAGCACCAATGAGATAGCCAAACTTAAGGTCATCATCCAACACATGGATCACCACCACCTTTGCCACCCAAATGCTGGCAATGGAAATCTCTTCCATCACAGGATAGGAAATGGCTACCTCCAAGTTGTGTGCATTAGCAAAGTGACCTGTATTTTGAGATGGAGCATGTATCACAAGCAAACTTCATTTACCTATTGAGTCAGTATTTCAGTCTGAAAGTCCCATAAACATTTATGTTACTTACAAATGAAGAGTACATGAAAAGAATGTGCTCTGTCTACTTCTTTTCCAAAAATGAGGTATGTATACTATGGTATGTAGGATTCCGTGTTGTTCAATACTGTTAACAGACTAGTGTGAGAATATGAATAGTCTATGTTCCGTAACCTATTTCAAATTATGCATGCAGGGAAAGAACGTGCTAATGCCTCTTGCTACAGGGAATAAGTGTGCTCTGTCTGATGTTGTATATAAAGTATTAGATTCCTTGTGGGTTGGTAAACATGTTGGAGCAAGAAACAGCAACTTTTTCTTCATTGTGCATTGTTGGTACTAGCAAAAATCGCTGCTTCAGTTTGAGACTTTCTGTTTGGTAATGAGGAGTTTAAATTATTCATTTCAGTTTAAATAGTTTATTATTTATATTATGTAACTGGATGGATAAGAAATCTACTCACCAAACAGTTGCAGAACACACACATAAGAGAAGGTTATAGCAGGCAAGCTTTCGGAGCCAGTGGCTCCTCCTTCAGGCAGAAGGATTGAAGGGGAAGGAAGAGGCGTGAAGGAAAAGGACTGGAGAGGTCTAGGAAAAGGGGTAGATTTCGATAAAGTTACCCAGAACCACTGGTCAGGGGAGACTTATCGGATGTGATGCGAAGAAAAGACTTATCATTGGGGACTGTACTGGACGAGATTTGAAAACCTGAGGGCTTAAAGCTGGAAGACAGGGCACCAACCGAACATATATCTGCCTTGGTTGATCAGCATTTGCAACCTGTAGTACAAAGACTTCCCTCCTATGTGAACATCATCTGAAATCCATGCCCCTGACACTCCAACCACACCCCTTGCTTGTCACCATTGATGCCATCTCCCTCTATACTAACGTCCCCCACGTGCATGGTCTGTCTGCTGCTGAACATTTCCTCAGTTGCTGCCCACATAATTCCAAATCTATGACATTTTTCCTACTCGCCTTAATCAACTTTGTGCTTACTGACAACTACTTCATCTTTGAGAGGCAGACACACAAACAAATCAGGGGTTTTGGCCATGGGAGCCAGGATGGATCCTTCCTATGCCAATCTTTTCATTGGTCGCTTGGAGGGGGCTTTCTGGGGATCCAAAAATCTTCAGCCCCTGGTTCGGTTTAGATACATTGATGGCATCTTTACCATCTGGGGTGAGACTGACCTGTTAATATTCTTGGAATCTCTGAATACCTTCTCCCAATTAAATTTCACATGTTTCTATTCCAAATCATGTGCCACTTTCCTTGATGTTGATTTCATCCTCACCAAAGGCCAGCTATACATGTCAGTCCACATTAAACCTACGAACAAACAACAGTACTTACATTTTGATAGTTGCCAACAGGTCCTTGGTTCTCACCACCCACCTGGCGTTAATTTCTTCCATCTCAGTATTTCTTCACAGTAACTACTCCTTTCTTCATTCCATTTTAGTTTTCTACATGTTTCATTTTCTTACATGTCCATTTTTCACCATCCCCCTCCCACCTCTGTTACATAAAATGCATTTAGGTTTTCATTCTTATTAACGCATGTAAAATGTTTAAACAATGATCTCTGTCTTGCATATTACCCTGTCTTCCACTTTTACGCTCTCAGGTTTTCAAATTGCATCCGGTGCAGTCCTCAACAATAAGTCTTTCCTTATAATCCTGTCTGGAAATTCTTTCCTTATTATCCTGTCTGGAAAGTCTCTCCTGACCCAAGGTTCTGGGTGACTTTCCTGAAATGTACCCCTTTTCCTAGACCTCTCTAATACTTTTCCTCATCCCCCTTCCTTCCCCTTCAACCCTTCTGCCTGAAGAAGCTTGCCTAGTTATAACCATCTTTTATGTGTGTATTCTGCCACCACTTGGTGAGTAGATTTTTTTATCTATCCAATTACATTAGCTTGTCAAAAATTGATTGTTTTGCGAGTAGGATTATTATTTATATTGAATGATGAGTACTCCATCTGAGGATGGAAGACAGAGACCTTCAGATTCTAATAGTGTTAGGGAAAGGCAATTATGAAGGTGAATGAATACAGTCATGAAGACATTAAAGATTCAGTCGCATGAACTAGGAGAAGACTGCAACTGTAGGTTGATTTGTTTTGAGGTAGTAAGTGCTGAAGAAAGATCAAATATTACATGAAAATTTGGTGATATATTAGACTGACATGAACAATTATTATATCTGAAAGGTCTCATAACACTACTTCCATTTCATAAAAGGTGATCACGGAAGAATGAAGATGAAGCACACCTCAGAGTGTAATTTCAGCAACAGAGTAAGAGTGAAAGGTGAGGACACTGCACATTCCTATAAAAAGAAAAGCCTTCTGGGCAGTACCTGGAATAACTAGGTGGTGATTAATGACAGTTCTGAAACTTTTGAAACTGGGCAAGACACTTCGTGCTGGAATGGGTAAGCATGGAAGTAGGCCATGGAAAATTAAGGAAGAAGTAGGAATGGCTGTTTATGATCATATTCATTTATTTAAGGGTAGATCAAGACATTACAACATAGATAAAGACTAAAAATTTGTATCTCCCAGGGGAACTTTTGGTAGAAAAACTGCATGAATTGATCCAGGAAAAATACTTGAATTTTAACATTCCATATGAAATGCATATAAGAGTATTCAACACTAAATTCAATATAGCTTTTGGGTATTAAAGGAATGATACATACTCAACCTGCAGTAATTACACTGCTGAGATGAAGGTGCTGAATGCAATGTTATATCGATGACATGAAGAAACAAGTCTTGAAAGAAATCAATAAGATCACCACTGACCAGAAAGTACACAAAGTCAAAGCACAAACATTTTATTCCAGAAAGAGCACTTCTTGTTTGAAAAGCCAAAAGTCTAATGAAACAAAAGCAATCTGCACGGACTACAAAAAAAAAGTTTGCTACAAAACATAAGTACTAATGATGTCTATTACAGATGGCAGTTGTCTGCCCACTCTTTCAATATCCATCAGCTTTCAAATGCAACTTCAATATTCTACACTTACACTAAAGTTACAGGAAGAAAAGGGAGCAGTGAAGTTGTTTTCTTTTAAATCACTTTGTGCACAATTACTGCACAAGAAAGTCAAACATCTTTAAGCTTTTGTGATTCATGCTCAGAGCAGAACAAGAATTACAGTCTATAAAGGTACGTTAACTATCTTGTGAGTAAACTGAAGCTTTTAGAGACTTTGAATGTAACTTCCATTGTTAGAGAAGTTCTAACAATGGGTTGGGTGTGAATCATGGTTAAGTTTGATGTAAAGCTATGCCTCTTGATGTTGTGGTGATACAAAATTGGGAGTAATTTCTGAAGAATAAATATTTGAGGAAATGTCATTTGCCAACATGGTCCATTAGAGAGGTAGTCATCACAAAAAAAGTCACTACCTCAGTCAACACTGATTAATTTACAATGGAGCTTGGATTTTATCGGTGGTGACAGTTTCACTGTGACTTCAAGAGCAACACTCTGGAGAATATCCATCCCTGCTTACATAGGTAAAATATAAAAATATTTTTAAAATTTTATGTAATAATAACAATAATTATAATAGGCAAGAAGCTAGAGTGATTTACATAAATGTTTTACACTAGGCTGACAAGTCAATGTTGGAACAAAATGATATACACTCCTGGAAATTGAAATAAGAACACCGTGAATTCATTGTCCCAGGAAGGGGAAACTTTATTGACACATTCCTGGGGTCAGATACATCACATGATCACACTGACAGAACCACAGGCACATAGACACAGGCAACAGAGCATTCACAATGTCGGCACTAGTACAGTGTATATCCACCTTTCGCAGCAATGCAGGCTGCTATTCTCCCATGGAGACGATCGTAGAGATGCTGGATGTAGTCCTGTGGAACAGCTTGCCATGCCATTTCCACCTGGCGCCTCAGTTGGACCAGCGTTCGTGCTGGACGTGCAGACCGCGTGAGACGACGCTTCATCCAGTCCCAAACATGCTCAATGGGGGACAGATCTGGAGATCTTGCTGGCCAGGGTAGTTGACTTACACCTTCTAGAGCACGTTGGGTGGCACGGGATACATGCGGATGTGCATTGTCCTGTTGGAACAGCAAGTTCCCTTGCCGGTCTAGGAATGGTAGAACGATGGGTTCGATGACGGTTTGGATGTACCGTGCACTATTCAGTGTCCCCTCAACGATCACCAGTGGTGTACGGCCAGTGTAGGAGATCGCTCCCCACACCATGATGCCGGGTGTTGGCCCTGTGTGCCTCGGTCGTATGCAGTCCTGATTGTGGCGCTCACCTGCACGGCGCCAAACACGCATACGACCATCATTGGCACCAAGGCAGAAGCGACTCTCATCGCTGAAGACGACACGTCTCCATTCGTCCCTCCATTCACGCCTGTCGCGACACCACTGGAGGCGGGCTGCACGATGTTGGGGCGTGAGCGGAAGACGGCCTAACGGTGTGCAGGACCGTAGCCCAGCTTCATGGAGACGGTTGCGAATGGTCCTCGCCGATACCCCAGGAGCAACAGTGTCCCTAATTTGCTGGGAAGTGGCGGTGCGGTCCCCTACGGCACTGCGTAGGATTCTACGGTCTTGGCGTGCATCCGTGCGTCGCTGCGGTCCGGTCCCAGGTCGACGGGCACGTGCACCTTCCGCCGACCACTGGTGACAACATTGATGTACTGTGGAGACCTCACGCCCCACGTGTTGAGCAATTCGGCGGTACGTCCACCCGGCCTCCCGCATGCCCACTATACGCCCTCACTCAAAGTCCGTCAACTGCACATACGGTTCACGTCCACGCTGTCGCGGCATGCTACCAGTGTTAAAGACTGCGATGGAGCTCCGTATGCCACGGCAAACTGGCTGACACTGACAGCGGCGGTGCACAAATGCTGCGCAGCTAGCGCCATTCGACGGCCAACACCGCGGTTCCTGGTGTGTCCGCTGTGCCGTGTGTGTGATCATTGCTTGTACAGCCCTCTCGCAGTGTCCGGAGCAAGTATGGTGGGTCTGACACACCGGTGTCAATGTGTTCTTTTTTCCATTTCCAGGAGTGTATTTTATTCTTTTTACCACTTTATCACATGAAGTTAAAACGGCATAGAGAACCTGCTTATCTAGAAGTATCTTTATTGTTTCAAACATTGTTTTCATTACAAAATAATCTGACACATAGTGTTTAACAAAAAATACAATTTTACTAGCAATATCGTGCATTCAGCTATGCACAATTTTTCCTTGAAATGCATGACATTACTTTAAATATTATGCCAATAAAATCACAATTTAAATTTTTAAGGAATCAATTTATATTAAATTTAATGTCTATAACATGTCCTTCCATTACGACTTTTGTATTCATTGATTTTGTGAATCAGTATCCATGAATTTCAGTTCCAAACTTTAAAACTGCTCTGCTGGACAATTTAATAATGTGGACAAAGCACATTCTTTTCCTGTGCTCTTCTAATGTGTTTGTACAGAGTTGTGCATTTAAGTAAGTTAAGAAGCAAAATGACAATGTGCAGCTTTATTAGTAATCTCAGTAATATGTATACATATTAAATTTTACATTTCACATATCTGCTTTACTTGAAATGTGGACACCACATGTGGCAGTGATCAAAGATTGGAACTAGTTGTGGAAATATAAAAACTACTGACAGCAGTTTTGGTAGATTCAAAAATATCATTTTTAGAACAAACATGTAATGCTGGGATTTTTCAGAAACTGCAACAATAATTTCAAGAATTTGAGGCTTCAAGTAGGATTTAATTTTGTGTAGTTATTTGTTTCCCCTAAGCCCTTATGTACACATACTAATGTCATGAGTTACAAACTGATACATTTTCCATCTAAAGATGAATTTGTAAATAAAAATTCTGTCTAAAACTGCTACAAAAGACTTTGTATTATAACAATTAGCGTTATTTCAAATACAGTGGTCATGCACCGTCAGCACATGACACAGAATTACTTTGAGAACCAACTATTTTCTAAGGCGTAAATAATGAAATTTGCTGAATTTGCTTGTTTCTAATTGACATAGGCCACAGAATCCAGTTTTTTAGTCTGAAACACCTATGTCATGTGCTAAGAATAAAACACATTACCAGGAAAACGGTGTATCTTATCTACATCTGTGATACATAAGCACATGCATGTGTAAAATGGGTGGAAAGCATAAAAATTATATTTAAAAATTGGACACTCAAGAATACATCAGTTAATTGCATAAACAGTTTATATATATAAATGGCAGAGGAAAAGTCACACTACCTTGTTGGCAGAGGTGGTTTTGGTGGTGGACTAGTATCATTCAATATGGACTCTGAGCTCTGTGAATGTGGTACAGAACTTATTCCATGCCTGTCTGTGACAGAAGTAGATGTCTGCTCTAATATCTGTCGCTCTCTTGGAGTAAGAGGAATATCAGGCAATGAGCTACGCTGTGGAAAGTCAGTTCCTCCCAAACCATAATTTGATGCTCGATCCAGCAGAGGCCCACGATGAGTTACATGATTAGTTGTAGCTTTTGTACTGCTTTCTCTATGGGCTATCTGATCCTGGGCTAGTGTTACCAAGTGCTGAAATGATGAGGAAATGTAATTACAAATTGGAGGGGCCAATTAAAAATAGTGAAAGTATTGCAAATATAATATTGCTGGAATGTATTATGTTTATACTTAAGATGTGTGCCATACAGTGCAAAGAAGCTAAAATGTTTGTGTTCACATTTTTATCTACTGTCATATACAAACATAAGAAACTTTATTACTCATTTTCTACAGGTGATATAGTAGTTTTTGGGATGCATAAACAAGGGATTGCTGTCTTTAAAGCATTGAAATGGCTTAGCAAATGGGACAGAAGAGACATTCTGATACTTAAAAATCTTTACTTGTTCAATTGCACAATTAAATTCCAACACACTCCAAAATTTTCCATGAAATTATTATGCTTTCCGGGATGGAAAATGGTTTTTTTCGTTTTTATTATGTTCTGATAATGTAAGCTAAAGGTACTGGAACAAAAATATTTAAAGAAATTATCATTAACTTCCCTCTTACGTTGCCTCTAATAATTTCCACATTAGTATTATGAAATGCATTTGGAGACAACACAGCATGCAGTTTTGTCAGTAATCAAGCAGTCGGCATCAGGACTTGTTAAAAACTCAAATGTGTAACAACAAATATTGTAATGTTTGCTTGTCACCAAGCATATATGAACTAATCTTCATTGCCTAATCTACAAAAAATTTCATTTACTTAACTACGAAATGTTTATCAGGTGAAAAGCTGATAGTTTATCTGTATGAGTATACAAACTACTGAGCTTCAAAAAGCAAAAATATATGTTAGATTAAGGGGGAGAAATGATATATTGAGATGGCACAGTGCAGGAACATTGTTTTGGAATTACCTGGACTGCTTCTTCAACAAGATGGATAACTTCATTCACATTTTCTTTATTTAAAGCTTTCTCTCCTTGTAGCAGAACATCATCACAGAGTTTAATGAGTTTGGCAAGACTTTGATATACTTGGTTTGTTGCAGAAACCAAAGCTGAACTGCAAAAGTTGTTCAGTCAGTCTTAAGTGTAAATCCATATATCATGACAGATTATGTGAGAACGCAAAACAAACAACAGATATACATACCTTTGTTCATTGAGGACGTACATTTTGAGCATACTATGGATGGTTGTTACAGTCTCTAATACCACAGTCCCATTTCCCGGCAGAACTTCAAGCTTGTTTTTGCCAACAACATCACGAAAATGTTTCAAAGCATACTGAACCTTAAATATAAATAAAGGAAACTGGTATTTGAATACAGATATTAAAACATTCACTACAAGTTACAAACAATATTAATGCACATAAAACCAGATTCTGTTAAAGAGACTCTGAAAAGTAGTGTCTTATCAAATGCGAGGTCTGTTCAAAAATTTCTGGAACTTCGTCCACAAAATTTTTCTATGCTTAGCTTTTACTTATTGTGCATGGTATCTGGAAGCAGTCTTGGTACGCCTCTTGCTGCAACACGTGAAGCACCATCTATGAATTTTATTTTATTTTGTCTATTGTTCTTTCGAAGGGGTTTTCAACTTTGGAAATATAAAACACATTCACAGGGGCCACACCCAGTGAGTACAGAGGATGAGCCAGCACAGTGATTTCATTTTTTGTGCAATAGTCACGCACCAACAGCGCAGAATGTGCATGTGTATTATCATGATGAAAAACCCATGAATTGTCTTGCCGCGTTTCAGGCCATTTCCTTCTCATATTTTCTCTCAGGAATTGCAAAATGTCTGATAATACTATCGATTAACAGTTTGTCCCTGTGGCACGAATTCATGATAAAGTAATCCTTCAAAGTCAAAGAAAACTATCAGCATTTGGCCTGACTTAACAAGCTTTTTTTTTTTTTCGTTTTCTTTCTTGGAGAACTTTTCCCGACCTATTGTGAAGATTGAACCTTGGTTTCAAATTCATAACTGTAGACCCACACCTCATTACGAGTTATGATTCTCTTAAGGAACATCTTGTTCTCATTTGCGTGATGAAAAAGCTCTTCACAGGTTGTGAGGCAAAGGTCATTCTGATCTTGACTCATGCACTATGGGACGAACATGGTGGCAACATGATGCATTCCAAGATGCTGTGTTAGAATTTCGTAACATGATCCTAACTGAAATGTTACATTACCAGAGACACACACACACACACACACACACACACAAACACACACACACACACACACACACACACACACACACACAAAAGCTGCAACTACACTGCAAGCAGCAGGACCAGTGCATGATGGGGCATGATGGGAGTGGCGACTGGGTGGGGGTAAGAAGGAGGCTGGGGCGGGGAGGGGGAGGGATAGTATGGTAGGAGTGGTGGACAGTGAAGTGTTGCATTTTAGACGGAGGGCAGGAGAGAAGGTGCAAAGGGGGGAGGGGGTAAGTAGTGGAAAGAAGAGAAATAAAAATAAAAATAAATTAAAAGACTGGGTGTGGTGGTGAAATGACGGCTGTGTAGTGCTGGAATGGGAACAGGGAGGGGCCTGGATGGTTGAGGACAGTGACTACCGAAGGTTGAGGCCAGGAGGATTACGGGAACGTAGGATGTATTGCAGGGAAAGTTCCCACCTGTGCAATTCAGAAGAGCTGGTGTTGGTAGGAAGGATCCATATGGCACATGCTGTGAAGCAGTCATTGAGACGAGGGGTATCATGTTTTGCAGCGTGTTCAGCAACAGGGTGGTCCAATTGTTTTTTTGCCACAATTTGTCGGTGGCCATTCATGCGGACATACAGCTTGTTGGTTGTCATGCCTACATAGAATGCAGCACAGTGGTTGCAGCTTAGCTTGTAAATCACATGACTGGTTTCACAGGTAGCCCTGCCTTTGGTGGGATAGGTGACGTTAGTGACCGGACTGGAGTAGGTGGTGGTAGGAGGATGTATGGGACAGGTCTTGCATCTAGGTCTACTACAGGGGTATGAGCCGTGAGGTAAGAGATTGGGAGCAGGGGTTGTGTAAGGATGGACAAGTATATTGCGTAGGTTCGGTGGATGGCGGAATACCACGGTAGGATGGGTGGGAAGGATAGTGGGTAGGACATTCCTCATTTCAGGGCACAACGAGAGGTAATCGAAACCCTGGCGGAGAATGTAGTTCACTTGCTCCAGTCCCGGATGGTACTGAGTTACAAGGGGAAGCTCCTCCGTGGCCAGACTGTGGGACTTTGGGAGGTGGTGGGAGACTGGAAAGATAAGGCACGGGAGATTTGTTTTTGTACAAGGATGGGAAGATAATTACGGTCAGTGAAGGCTTCAGTGAAACCCTCGGAACATTTAGAGGACTGCTCATCACTGCAGATGCAACGACCACGGGTGGCTAGGCTGTACGGAATGGACTCCTTGGTATGGAATGGGTGGCAGCTGTCGAAGTGGAGGTACTGCTGGTGGTTAGCAGGTTTGATATGGACGGAGGTACTGATGTAGCCATCTCTGAGGTGGAGGTCAACATCTAGGAAGGTGGCTTGTTAGGTTGGGTATGACCAGGTGAAGCAAATGGGGGAGAAGTTGTTGAGGTTCTGGAGGAATGTGTATATGTACATCTTGACCTCCACCTCAGAGATGGCTACATCAGTACCTCCGTCCATATCAAACCTACTGAACACCAGCAATACCTCCACTTCAACAGCTGCCACCCATTCCATACCAAGAAGTCCCTTCCATACAGCCTAGCCACCCATGGTCGTCGCATCTGCAGTGACGAGCAGTCCTCCTCTAAATATAACGAGGGTCTCACTGAAGCCTTCACTGACTGTAATTAACCTCCCATCCTTGTACAAAAACAAATCTCCCGTGTCTTATCTTTCCAGTCTCCCACCACTTCCCAAAGTCCCACAGTTCTGCCACAAAGGAGCTTCCCCTCTTAACTCAGTACCATCCAGGACTGGAGCAACCAAATTACATTCTCCGCCAGGGTTTCGATTACCTCTCATCATGCCCTGAAATGAGAAATGTCCTACCCACTAACCTTCCCACCCCTCCTACCATGGTATTCCACCGTCCACCTGGTATTCCACCGTCCACCGAACCTACACAATATACTGATCCATCCTTACACAACCCCTGCTCCCAATCCCTTACCTCATGGCTGATACCCCTGTAATACACCTAGATGCAAGACCTGTCCCATACATCCGCTTACCATCACCTACTCCAGTCCGGTCACTATCATCATCTATCCCATGAAAGGCAGGGCTACCTGTGAAACCAGTCATGTGATTTACAAGCTAAGCTGCAACCACTGTGCTGCATTCTATGTAAGCATGACAACCAACAAGTTGTCTGTGCGCATGAACGGCCACCGACAAACTGTGGCCAAAATACAAGTGGACCACCCTGTTGCTGAACACGCTGCAAAACATGATACCCCTCATCTCAATGACTGCTTCACAGCATGTGCCCTATGGATCCTTCCCACCAACACCAGCTTTTCTGAATTGCACAGGTGGGAACTTTCCCTGCAATATATCCTACGTTCCCGTAGCCCTCCTGGCCTCAACCATCGATAGTCACTGTCCTCACCCATCCAGCCCCCCTCCCTGTTCCCATTCCAGCACTACACAGCCGTCATTTCACCACCACACACAGTCTTTTAATTTCTTTTTATTTTTATTTCTCTCCTTTCCACTACTTACCCCCCTCCCCCCTCCGCACCTTCTCTCCTGCCCTCCATCTAAACTGCAACACTTCACTGTCCGCCACTCCAACCATACTATCCCTCCCCCTACCTGCCCCAGCCTCCTCCTCACCCACCCAGCCGCCACTCCCATCATACACTGGTGCTGCTGCTCGCAGTGTAGTTTCAGCTCTCTGAGACTGCAGACGTGTGTGCAAGTTGCGTTTGTGTGAGTGTGTGTCTGCGTGTGTGTATCTACTGCTGACAAAGGCCTTAATGGCCAAAAGCTATGATTGTGTGAAACTTTTTATCGACTCAGCATCTATGTTATAAGGTGAGTGGCAACTTTCCTTCTCTGGTATTGTTACATTCCATCCTGTTTTAAATTGTTTGAAATATTACATTCTTCTGCAATCTCTCGGACAGTCACTCTTCGATTGGCATGCACAATTTTGTTCTCATCTTTGACTTCCATACAGCCATTTTTTAACTGTGTGAACCATCTGTAACAATTAACACAGCTTAAACACTCATCACCGTAGGCTTCCTGCATCATTTGGTGCGTCTCTGTAAAGGTCTTCTTGAGTTTCCGCAAAATTTAATGCATAGGCATTGCTCCCCTAATTCTGCCATCTCGAAATTTGCTAACTGTGTGACACAATGTTCTATTCAATACAGCACTGAACAATAACTAATGGACATACAACACTGAAACTTCTGGCTGTTACAAATTAAACATTAGTATGTGCAGGGATGCCAACCACATTTCACTTCAACACACCACTGGCACAAAATTACGAATGTTCCTGAATGTTTTGAACAGACCTCGTAAAAACACATAGTGTGAATATTTAGAAATATTAGAAGTTGTGAGTAGCTTGGATTCATTTTATGTTTTCTTTGGAGCTTTACACACTCTAACAAACATATTTATAAAAATTAAAACTAAATCCATGTAGAATAAAATGTTCTCGGGCTTCCAGCCATGTCAAGTGATTAAATTGCCATTAACTTTTGAGAAAGTATTCCTTGGCCACTGACGAATAGAATGACTGCTGGTGGACTGCTGCTGGTACACCCTTATAAGCTCAATACACATAAGGGAGAAACAGCCACACATTCGAAGTGTCAGAAATCATTTCAGTAAACACAAGGCGACATCACATTGATAATTGCACAGTTTTATAAGATTGGAAGACATTCAGTGTGCACTTAGGCAGTAGAAAGGAGGCAGGGTTTCCTTCTTTTGTTTATCAATACATTAAGAAACACAACATCTCACTTGTATGTTCATGCCTGTGGAGGGGAGCGTTTGTATTATGTTTATATACTCAACCCTTTTAGACCTGTTTTTTGTGAAGGAAGGAAAATTTTTCTTTATGCTCCAATGTTCTTAAGTGATTTTTTAATGATTTTAGATGCAAGGTTAATACACATATATGTGCCCGTTTTCAAAATTTCACTACTTTTTATGGACTGAAATGATTAGTTTTGAAATATTCATTGCTGTAATAAATAAACTGATCATTCAACAATTACGATGCAAAATAACAATAATAATAATCACATTCAGTTACACAGTGGGATATAACTAACCAAGCACTTCTGTGTATTCTGGGGACCGCAAGTTGGTGTGTACTGCTACATTCACTTGTTGATATTTTTATAGTTATGACCAACAGGTGGCAGCAGTTGTGCATGTTGAAATGATTGACCACTCACAAAAGTGTACATGAGGTTTCCATTGAGCAAAAATATTTCTGTTGCAGCTAATACACAGCAAACATTAATGTACACAATTGTAGCCAGAGGGTCTGTAAGGGTTAAGAGAAGATGAAAATATCACAAATTTGAAGTCATCTGGCTTTCTTCTTAATCTTATAATGATACTACTTGTGATACGTGTTTCATATTTCACACTGTTTCTTCACTTCTTTAATAATAATTCCACATCCAAGCCAGTTGCATTCATGGTAGGTTGACATCAGCTATTGCTAGGGTTGAAAACGTGTGCACTGGACAACATACTCCGCAAGCCACCATACGGAGCATGGTGGGGGGTACCCTGTACCACTACTAGTCATTTTCTTTCTTGTTCCACTCACAAAAAGAGTGAGGAAAAAATGACTGTCCATACACCTCCATACGAGCCCTAATTTCTCATACCTTATCTTTGTGATCCTTATGCAAAACATATGTTGGCTGGTGTAGAATTGTCCCGCAGTCAGTTTCAAATGCCAGTTCTCTATATTTTCTCAACAGTGTTCCCCAGAAAGAACATTGTCTTCTCTCCAGGGATTCCCATTTGAGTTCCTGAAACACCTCCGTAATACTTATATGTTGTTCGAACCTGCCGGTAACATATCTAGCAGCCTGTGCTGAATTGATTTGATGTCTTTTTTTCAATCCAACCTGGTGTGCATCCCAAACACTCAAGCAGTATCAGAAATAGGTCACAATAACGTCCTATATGTGGCCTCTTTTATAGATGAGCCACACTTTCCCAAAATTCTCCCAAAAAATCAAAGTTGACCATTCACCTTCCCTACCACAATCCTTACAGGCTCATTCCACTTCATACTGCTCTTTAATGTTACACCCAAGTATTTAAAGGCCATTACTGTGTCAAGCAGGACACTACTAATACCGTATTTGAACTTTACAGATTTGTTTTTCCCATTCATTGCATTAACTTACATTTACCTACATTTGGAGCTAGCTGCCATTCATGACACCGACTACAACTTTTGTCTAAGTCATCTTGTGTCCTCCTACAGTCGCTAAACTTTGACAACTTCCTGTACACTACAGCATCATCAGCAAACAACTGCAAATTGCTGCCCACCCTTTCCACCAATTAATTTATCTATACAGAAGATAATAGTTGTCCTATCACACTTCCCTGGGGTACTCCTGATGATACCCTTTGTCTCTGATGAACACTCGGCATCCAAGGACAACACACTGAGTTCTATTACTTAAGAACTCTTTAAGCCACTCACATATCTGGGAACCTATTCCATATGTATGTACCTTTGTTGACAGTCTGCATTGGGGCACCATGTCAAATTCTTTTTGTGAACCAAGAAAACACTCCCACACAATGATTGTTGACATCGCTGCAAAGTAGCAGTGGCTGGCAAGCATAATTCTCTTACTGCATCCTTGTGGAGAATTTGCAGCTTTACTCCTGCAGTACTGCTATAATGCATAAGAAACTGATTCTGTGAGCTTGCAATAATGAACTGCTCTTGTGCATCGAGCCATACACTGTAGCTGCTGTCTATGATGTCACTGATGCTTGTGGAATCAACAATATGGACATATGGTGACTCCGCATTCAATGTGCCAGCTTCAGCTTCAGTCACACGATTGCTGAATCCCATGCTGAGCTGTAGGCTGTCATCTCTATTAAGAGTGTTGGCAGTGATTTTTATGTCAATGGGTTCTTTAATTGCACTGTCCAAGAAGCAAGTAGTGCGAACCACTACCGAGGTATCCTCAAATTTTATTCAGTGGCTGTTTTCTAGAGCATACTCAGCTAAAGCAGATTTTTCAGGATAGTGTGATAAAACCTCTCTTGTTCCTTCCTGCATTTTTCTACAGAGTGCACTGTTTGCCCGATGTAAGACTGGCCACACTCTCAAGGTATCTCATTGAATCCAGGTGCTCTGAGACCTGACAGATATGTAACTGGTCTCAGTAATTGCTGAATTTTTTTATGGAGGCCTGAAGATCAATTTGATTTTGCATCTTCAACAAGTGGCAAATCTTACACAACACAGACCTTCAGAAAGAGAAAAACACGAATTCTTTGCCTTCTCTTTGATGATAGTCTTCATGGGATTCTCACATTCTCACTTGAGATTACTTCACTTATTCGGTGGGGGGCGGGGGGAAGGAGGCTGTGGGCTGATAACCCACACCACAAACAATTCAAATCACAGAAACTAAAAGGAGAAATAGCCAGATGGATCTTAAGGATATGACCTTAGGCCTGAAAAGGAAAACCCTTATTGGATTTTGGAATGTAAGAACACAGAGAGAGGCAGGAAGGTTAAGTCAGGTTGAAAAATAGATGGAGAACTGTAGACTGGAGCAGCCAGAATCTGGGGAAGTTCAATCACAAAATGGTGGAGTGCTGCTGTATGTGGGACACACGGGTGAAGATACAATGCACAGGAATCGTGTAGGGCTCGTACTATCTAAAAACTGCAAAAGAAGGTTACTGGCGAGGAAATTAGTATCAGAAAAGATAATAACTGCATTCTCTAGAACAAATGTGCAAAATATCACAGTAATTCAATGCTATGCACATACTGACATGACTGAAGGAGAATTAAGAGATACATTTTATACAGAGCTAAATGGAACCCTTGGACGAACTAATTGTAGAGACATAAAAATTTTAATGGAAGACTTGAACACAAAAGTTGGTTCATAAAATGAAGGGTGTGAACACATCATGAGTGTTAACAGCACTGGCAATAGAAATGCAAATGGTGAACTGCTGATAGATATGAGCACTGAGCATGACTTTAGTCACTGAAGGCACACTGTTTCCACATCACAACTGCCATAAGATAATGTGGTTCTTGTCAGATCATGTTACTGAAACTCAAACATATCACATAGCTGTAAGCCATAAGTTTTGACACTCTCTGTTGATTGTCAGAAACAAGAGAGGGGCGAATGTTGGAAGTGACCACCACTTAGTTTTGGATGAGTTCAGATTGAAGATACTGGCAAGTAGAACCAAACTCAATCACAGGAGCAAGAAAATAGATGTGGTAAGGTTAAACGACCAATAGCAAAAAATGATCTGCCCCTGAACTACAAAAGTCCTCTTTGACAAAAACTTTATACAGAAAGGAATTGAAATAGGTTGGCAAAAACAAAGACAGTCATTTAGATGTTGGAAAGAACATATTAGAATTTAAGACACATAAAAGGAATGAATGGATCGCTAATGAAATGTGGAATGAAATTAGCTGCAAAAAAGAACTACAACAAAAGTTAAATTTTTGTAATACAAGGGCATAGAACATCAAAGTGCATAAAGAATAAACGGAGGCAAACAAAGGAGTCAAAATGAGGATGAGGCGAGATAAATGGAAATGGATCAATGAGCAGGTACACGTAGCAAAAGAGGCAGAAAGACAGGGAAATATAAAGGAGCTGATAATATCACCAAATGTCTCTCATAGAACAACTTTAGACGTGAAGGACCAGTTTAGAATAAGGATGGGGTGACAATTACAAACCATCAGACACAAGTACAGAGATAGGAATCACATTTCAAAGAGCTGTCGAATTGCAAAGACAACCAAATCTGCAGTGTCCCACAATGGTTGAAATTAGGAGTGCTTTGAGAAGCCTAAAAAAGGCAAAGGCTCCAGGTCTAGACAACTTATTGAAAGTACTGTTAATATGCTCCACACCCCACTGAAGCATATTTGTCTAAAAGACAAATCCCCAAAAGGAATGGAAATACATTGCTGTCAGTGCCTGGTAAGGTCCTCACCGGAATTATTTTAAATAGGATTAAAGACTCAGTTGAAAATCGATTGGTAAAAAACAGACCAGTTTTTGTGCAAAACGTAGTTGTGTTTACCTTATTAGTACTCTTACGATCATATTAGCGCAAAGCAAAGAAGTCCACGCAACCACGTACCTGGCAGTCATTGATTTAGAAAAGGCCTTCGATTCTGTGATACATCAAGTGCTGTGGCATGTGTTGCAGAAGTATGGTATAGCACAGAAGATTCTAAATATCATCAGAGATCTGTATGTTGTCTACAAATGTTGTGTGCTCCACAATGGAAATCTCACAGATCCAATAGAGGTAACGACCGGAGTCCACCAGTGTTGTATTTTGTCACCAATGCTCTTCTTACTTCTCCTTGACTCGGTTATGAGACGAGTCACATAGGGCAGGAGATGAGGAACCCAATGGGAGATCCACGAACATCTGGAGGATTTGGATTTCACAGATGACATAGTTTTAGTAGCTAAAAGGCTGACAGATATGAAAGCTAAATTAAATTTACTGAAAAAAGAAGCAGAGATTGCTGGGCTCAAAATAAATATAGGAAAAACAGAGAAAATGAGAATAAATTCTGGGAACACCGAAGTGCTGCTGCTTGGAGGGGAGCAGCAAGTGGAGATCATCAATTTGTTCCTGTATCTGGGTAGTGTGGTGACAGAAGACGGTGGAGCTGGGGAAAAGATGTGAAAAGCCACATAAAGAAGGCATATGCTGCCTTCGTACAACTGTATTCAATATGGAGAAACAGAAACATCACATACAAAACTAAAATGTGAAAGCTGTTGTTCTGTATGGCAGTTACGAAGTTGGAAAGCAAATAAAAGGATAACATCACAGTTATACAGTTTCATAAATAAACATCTCGGGGCATCTATTGCAGAATGAACATCTGGGGACCAGAAAAAATAAGTAATGAGGATCTCTGGAGAAAAACAAACCAGACACCTATAGAAAAACAGATATGCGAGAGAAAGTGGAGATGGCTGAGGCACACAATGAGGAAGCCAGATGGAGTAATCAAACAGAAGGCATCGGAATGGAATCCCCAAGGAACAAGGAATAGAGGCAGGCCTAGAAGTACACGGAAGAGGATGATGGAGGGGGAAGCTCAAGAAGAGTTGGCAAGACTTGGGCAAAATTTAGGAAAATGGCCAAAGACAGAGATGGATGGTGAGTTCTCCTGGATGCCCTATATCCCCATAAGGGGGCCAAAGGATTTAAGTCAACTAAGTCTCTAAGATATATTTTCAGCACTGCGGGCCCATTGGATTATAAACTGTTTATTATTTCAAACGTAATCAGCAGAACTGTTAATACATTTATCTGACTGTAAGACAAGACGGTCAATGTCTATATGGGTAAATGTTCGCCTACGGAACCACGACTGTACCCAGGTGTGCACCTCTTTGTCCGAAGCAAATCGACTACCATAAATCTCTTGCTTCAGGGACCCAAAAATATGGAAATCGCATGGTGAATGTATGGAGATCATGTAGGGCCTTCCCAGTAAAACTTCTGCAGCATACTCAAAACATGAAATTACAATTAAATCAATATAATGAAATTAATACCCTTAGCTGCATACAAGCATTGATATACATCAATGGGGACAGTTGAAAATCTATGCCCCGACCAGGACTCGAACCCGGGATTTCCTGTTTACATACAGACGCTCTATCCATCTGAACCACCAAGGACACAGAGGATAATGAGACTGCAGGGACTTATGCCTGGCACGCCTCCCATGAGACCCACATTCCCAACTTATTGTCCTGAACTATATTCATAGTGCCCCTGCCGATTACACTCACTACTCGCGGCTTTACCAATTCCCGTAAGAGTTCGAGCACTGTTTGTGCATTCGCACAGAAGATGGTCAAATGGTTGGTGAGCCTTAACTATATATATGAACATGGTATCTGTTCTTTCGGACATTCTACTGTGCGAATGGACAAACAATGCCTGAACTCTTACGGGAATAGGTAAAGCCATGAGTAATGAGTGTTATGAGCAGGGGCACTACGAATATAGTGCGGGACAATAAGTTGGGAATGTGGGTCTCACGGGAGGTGTGCCAGAGATAATTCCCTGGAGTTGCACGATCCTCTGTGTCCTCAGTGGCTCAGATGGATACAGCGTCTGCCATGTACGCAGGAGATCCCAGGTTCGAGTCCAGGTGGGGATGCACATTTTCAACTGTCCCCGTTGACGTATATCAACGCCTGTATGCAGCTAAGGGTATTCATTTCATTGTATTGATTTAATTGTAATTTCGTTCTAACGAGCTGCACGGTCACCGATGGTATCTGTTCTTTCGGACATGTCTGAAAGAACAGATACCATCTTCATGTATATACCCAAAAGAACCTTGGCACCATATGGCCTGGGGAAAGAGCTGCTTTTGTAAGCTCACACAGCCAATGTAATCCCCTTGCAACAACAATGTCAATAGCTATCAGTTTGTCTTAATGAACCGTACAAAGTATTTCTGTTATTAAGCACAGACTGCATAAATACCACATACTACTGGAAAAGGTAATCTCTAATTTTTACTAATTTCTGTTATAAAAAGGCTGAAGTTGTTTCATGTACTGCCTTTTTCAGACATACTTCACAGTTAATCAAATGTATTTGGCTCACATAACTGGATGTGCTTCTAACCTGTCTAACATGAAGATCGAGGTCTCGAGCAGGGTTCTTGTCACTAGAATCTACCAGGTCAACACTAGGTGTTGCAGTTGCAGTTTTATGGGATGATCTTGACTTAGGTGAATGTGGTGATCCAGAACGTTGAGATCCAGATCCAGCCCCACCACTCCCACCACCACTGCCTGGGGAACGCATCTGTGACAAGATTTCCAGGAAGTCTTCCTTGAATGAACGTGCTCGACGTGCCAGCTTACCCCCACGGGGTTTGCTGCTGTTGCTGTCTGCTTCTGCAAAAAATTGCAATGTTGTTTAGAAATTATTCACACAGGGAGAATTAAAGTCATAAAATAAATAAGAAGTACTTTACAAAACTGAAATCTTGATTATAAAGATGTACACTGCCTGACAAAAGAAGTGAGGGACACAGTGGGACGTCTTAAATATAACTACGTACACAATTAAAGCTGCATTTCTATGTGGCAGGTATAATGGACACCACATCGCATTAGAGTTGTTGCAAGGCCTGAGAGTGTATATAATGAGCGTAAACAGCATCTGATGTTGCGTGATCACTGTGAAGGACACAGAGCTGCCACAGAATCGTGTGAGGCCATGTTATCAACAGCTGACAAGAGTCTGAAAGAGGCTTCATTGTGGGTCTCCATTTAGTCAGCTGGTCAAATTGTGCAACATCCAGATGTGTAGAGCATTTATATGACACAGTGGCCTGAAGGTGGATTGCACGGGAACGTGAGGGCAGGCACACTCTTCGTCAGGGTTCTGGTTGACCACATCTGACAACCACAAAGGAGGGTCACAATATTGTGTAACAAGTAATGAACTCCCTGCAACATTCTGTACCATTGGTCAGAGATGAACAACTGCTGGAATAGGCAGTTACTATCCCTCGTGTATGCTGCCGATAATACCACAATACAAACAGCTGTATCTGGAATGGTGCTGTGACTGGAAAACAGAGACTGCCAGTCAGTGTCATCACATCATGTTCAGTGACAAATTGCGGGTATTCCATTATCCCAGATATACGTCAACGGGGACAGTTGAAAATGTGCACCTCCACCTGGACTCGAACCTGGGATCTCCTGCGTACATGGCAGACGCTCTATCCATCTGAGCCACTGAGGACACAGAGGATGTGCAAAACTGACAGACAAAAATAACTTTTGCACGACATGTCAATAGCGAGTAACGTAGCTCGAAGAAACTCTGACCGTACGTAGACAGAACTGCTTAAGTATGGTACGGCAGGTAAATGAAAAAAATACACGATGAGACAAACAGAAATGACACTTATCCAAAGACAATAATTACACTAAAGTCATCACGATTCATTACAGTCCTCTGTGCATTACAAAAGGTGGGACACGGTTATTAATAGGGTGTGCGCTCATCACGGAGGGCAATGCACGTTCTGCAACATGCTCCTACGCTGCCCACAAGGTCGATAAGGAGTTCTCGTTACAGAGCGGTCCATTCCACCAACAGTGCATTCGACAACTGGCGGATCGTGATCGGTGCATGTGGATGTGCTGCTCCCCAAACGTGCTCGATGGCATTTGAACAGGCAGGCCAGTCCATTCTTCGAATGTGCTCTCATTCCATGAGCTCCTGAACATGTACTGTTCAATGGAATCACACACTGTCACCTACAATAATGAAGCACAGGGCCAATGCACTGTTAAGAACCGTGTCCCCCTTTTTTGTAGTGTACGGGCACCATCACGAATTGTGATGACTTCAGTTTAATTACCTTCTTTCAGTAAGAGTGTAATTTCTGTTAGTCTCATTGTGTATTTCTTTCAGTTATCTTCTTACTATACTGTAGCAGTTGTTGTTATGTACGGTCCCAGTTCCTTCGAGCTAGGTTAGTCGGTAGTGACATCATCCGAAAGTTACTTTCGTCTTTAAGTTTCGTGCACCAGTTTATTTTCAATGTACGAATATAGTCTTGAGCAACATTGTGGCGTTTTTTCTACAGGCACGTGCACTGTGCATTCTAGCCAGCATTAAAAGAATTGAGTGTTATGTCATAAATGGATGTTAAACATAAAATGATAGTTTACAATTTAGGTGACTGGAGCCCATCAACACATAAACCTGTAATAAATGCTCGAAATATTGCTTCTAAACATACACGCACTCGTCGAATCACGGAGTGTCGCACCCTGTCAAATCCTCCCTGTCAGGTTTTAATGGTTTCACAGGTTTCCACGACACGTCAATGAAGAGATTACGCGTCTGGATGGGCTGACACCCTAAGCCCATTCCTTTAAGGTGCCACCAGAGACAATAATTCGAAGGGCTGAGATATGCAGAATGTGCAGTTCACGAAATGGTCCATATGTCACGGTAAATACTGGCCAACGCACGTCGAGCACTGAGACTGAAATGTACTGGAGCTCCATAGTGCATAAACCACATGTTTCTTCTTATTTGCAGATCACACCTTTCAGTATGTTTTGGAGGGTTTTCTGAATAAAGTTCGTGTAGACAGGCCCTGTAGGAAATACTGGGTGAAAGTATGGCCCTACCAGACAGTCACCTACGATTCCAGCTCACACGGATGCTCACGTCTACCCTGTACTGTGGCTTGAGGACTGCAATCGGTCCGTATGTGTCGGTTGTGGAAATTTGTTATTCCATCTCTTAACAAACGTTGCCTCCTCCGTAAACAAAACTGAGTAGACAAATAACGGACTGGCAGTTTGTGCAACAAACCATCGGCAAAAGTTCTCCCGTAATGGGCGATCGGCACGCATAAGGTTTTGTACACGTTGATGATGATAGGGATACACGAGCTGCTCGTGAAGTATCCTCAATGCTGAACTTCGGAGCTGTCGAACGCGCTCTCCCTAGTCCGGTGTACGAGCAACACGTGGTCTTCCTCATCAATAGTCTGTGGTGCTACGGGTGTGCCTCGGCAAATCGACGATAAACAGTGCCAAAGGTTAGATGAATCAGGTGTCTTCGGTCTGATACAGCCGCGTAGCCTCGTGTCCGTTAGGCTGCGGTCGTAGTGGCTCCGATATAGGTGGATTCCGCCGACGGCCGATCTTTTCAAATTATTGCGCCAATATGTGAGCGGACACACTATAACGGATCTTATTTCCCGAAAGTGCAGGCTTCGGAACAATCCGTGAAATTCAAATCAGTTTGTTTTCTTCGGTCAAATCGACCGACGTTCTCGCACACGAAATATGGAGCGTGAGAAACTGATAAGTTTAGTCCAACAAAGAATGAGTTTCTGGCATCCTGAGGATGAAAATATCATAATCGGGTTACAGTTCGGAATCTATGGACTGAAATCACAACTTCATTCGAAACCTCAAATAGGCAAAATCTTTATTTGAACTTGTAGACATAGATTATAACATCAAAAAATAATTTGTTCAAGTGGAAAGGATGGTGTGTCTTATATGCTTATAGCTATTGTACTGGATTTTTTTGTGGAACGGTGTCATTAGTTATCTACAAATTACGATTACTGCTTACTGGCTTTTTATGCCAATAGGGTAGTTATTCTTGTAATATGAAGTGGTTTGCAAATGTGGTGTACGGTATGTACGAGGTGTACAACTTTGCTCCCGCCGCTTGCAGATAGGTGGCGACAACGGTAAGTAGGGGTCGAAAGAAACAGATCGCAGACGTCAGGCAGTTAGCTTGGAGCTCGGTTAACATAACCTCATTCAAACATTAGTCTATTTGTGTCTGCATCATGAAGTTGTTCTTGATTGAAAATGTCAGTTTACGAGCCTAATTCTCGTCATTTGCGGGAGGTGTTACTGTTTTGTTTCAATATGAAGAAAACAGCGGCTGAGTCTCATCGAATGCTCTCATGTATGTATGGCAAGGACGCTATTAGTGAAAGAACGTGTCGTGCGTGGTTTCAATGCTTCAAGAACGGTGACTTTAACGTCGTAGACAGGCGTAGTGGTGGAAGAGAGAATGTTTTCGAAGATGCAGAATTGGAGACATTGCGAGTGAAGACTCGCGTCAAACTCAAAAAGAATTGCACGGGAATAAAACAGCAAGCCATTCCAAAATGTCTCAAGGCTATGGGTATGAATCAGAAAGAAGGAACTTAGGTCCCGTGTGAGCTGAAACCAAGATACGTTGAACGGCGTTTGTGAACAGTTGCTTCAGAGGCAAAAGCGGAAGGGATTTCTGCATCGCATTGTGACCGGGGACGAAAAATGGGTTCATTACGATAACCCTTAACGCAAAAAATCATAGGGATATCCCGGCCATGCTTCCACGTTGACGGCCAAACCGAATATTCACGGCTCCAAGATCATGCTCTGCATTTGGTGGGACCAGCTCGGCGTCGTGTACTATGAGGTGTTAAAACCAAGTGAAACAATTAAAGGTGCTCGTTATCGAACGCATTTAATGCGTTTGAGCAGAGCATTAAAAGACAAACGGCTGCAATACAGCGAGAGGCAGGATAAAGTGATTTTGCAGCACGACAACCGCTCGACCCCACGTTCCAAAAGAGGTCAAAACGTACTTGAAAACGTTAAAATGGGAAGTCCTACCCCACCCGCCGTATTCTCCAGACATTGCTCCCTCTGACTATCACTTGTTTAGATCAATGGCGCATGGCCACATGAAGAAGTCACAAATTGGATCGATTCGTGGATCGCTTCAAAAGATGAACAATTTTTTTGACGCGTGATTCGTACACTGCCCGAAAGATGGGAGAAAGTAGTGGACAGCGATGGAAAATACTTTAAATGATACATGTGTAACCAACTTGTTTCATTAAAGCCTCAAATGTTGGGGAAAAACGGCGGAAGCAAAGTTGTACACCTTGTATTTCCACTTTTAAGTGATTCAGGCTTTCAGATTGTCTTATGCTACACTTGACGCTTGTCTTGGACTCGTGTGCTAAATGACAACTGTTGAAGATTAACTGACGTACGTCTACAAAACGTAAAATAAATACGGCGAAACAGTGTGTTTATAACTTGCTTCTCAGTCAAAATATGTGTGAAATCTTGTGGGACTTAAGTGCTAAGGTCATCAGTCCCTAAGCTTACACATTACTTAACCTAAATTATCCTAAGGACAAACAGACACACCCATGCCCGAGGGAGGACTCGAACCTCCGCCGGGAAAAGCCGCACAGTCCATGACTGCAGCGCCTAAGACCGCTCGGCTAATCCCGCGCGGTGCTTCTCGGTCACCACGAATTATCTCGAGTATGTGACAGAATGTTCTTCCCGTCATCTCATATATTCGTAAAACTTGTCTGGCTATTTCGATAACTGAGGACAGAGTGTACAGTACTAGCCACGTTCTTTACGAGACAGGAAGGCGCACTCACATGCATTCGGCGTCTCCTTAATAGCAGAAGCCGCTGTGCAGCAATCGTATCCAAGTACAGAGGCGTTGTGGTATCCACCCCACCCCAAGACCCTAAGAGGTTAAAATCCAACCCACTTCATACATAAAATAGATTCTAACCTAACCACCTTGACCCTAACAAAAACTGACGAAGGAGACCACGCTGCCGGCCGATGTTACCGGACGACGTCTGGTGACAGTGTCTGACGACCGTTGCCGATGCCACTGCGAACATAGCCTTGCCATTCCCGCGCCGTACATAAATAATCATGTTGCCTGTTCACGAAATGAATATTCTCCTATGTTTGAAGGAAGCACTTTCAGTTAACTCGCTACTAAATACACGTGCACAATGGACACGTTGGAATCAGACGAATGACGAATGTAAACAAGACTCCCTGGCAACACAACGTCATCTAGGATACAATGCGTCAAAAGGATGCACAGAACAGTGAAGTAGTTGTGCCGAACCTGGAAAGCCGTTGAACGTCAATATTCATTAATAATTCGAAAATGACGGATATTCGGACATATGTTTATGTGAACTTTTTCTTGTTTAGGTGGACGGTATCCGTCCCCCAAGTTTGTAAACGTATTTTTGGAACATCCTTTATACGACGGAACATGCAAAACTAAATTCACATTCCTATAGGCAGAATATTCGGGATTATATTACTTGTGAACAAAGTACAGCTATCATAATGAAAAAAATGTTATATGGCAACAAATTCCAGGCATTACTTACAAAATACACTGACTGAAAAAAGTCGCAACACCAAAAAATAATTAGTATAGAATAATGAAATTTTGGGAATACATTTCTCCAGGTAACATATTAAAGAGATTAACATTGCAAGATCACAGGTTAATGTAAGCCCGAGATAAGCCATTGCAAATGTCAAATTCCGGTACATTAATAACGGGTGTAACTGCCAGAATGTTGAATGCAAGCATGCAAACGTGCATGCATTGTTTTGCACAGGTTCCGGATGTCAGTTTGTGGGATGGAGTGCCATGCCTGTTAAACTTGGTCAGTCAATACAAGGACGGTTAATGCAGTTTGTGGATGACGCATGACGCTGGAGTTGTCATCCGATGATGTCCCACATGTGCTCGATTTGAGACAGATCTAGTAATCGAGCAGGTGAAGGCAACATGTCGACACTCTGCAGACCTTGTTAGGTTACAACAGCAGTATGTGGGCGATCTTTATCCTGTTGGAAAATACTCCCTGCAATTCGCTTGATGAATGACAGCACAAAAGTTTGAATCATCAGACTGACATACAAATTTGCAGTCCGGGAGCGTGGGATAACCTCGAGAGTGGTCCTGCTGTCACACGAAATCGCACCCCAGATCACAACTCCAGGTGTGGGTCCAGTGTGTCTAGCACACCGACAGGTTGGTTGCAGGCCCTCAACTAACATGATCCTAAACAACACACGGTCATCATTGGCACCGAGGCCGAACCAAATTTCATCAGAAAACAAATCAGACTTCCTCTGTGCCCTCCAATGAACTCTCACTTGACACCACTGAAGTCGCAAATGGCGGTGGTTTGGGGTCAGTGGAATGCACGCTACAGGGAATCATCTTTCAGATGTAGAAACACGCCTACCAACTTTCATTTATGTCACGCAGCTCCTTCTTGGTGTTGCGATTTTATTTCCGTCAGTAATGAAATGTAGTTGCCGGTCAACTGAGTGATCCCTTCCTAGGGACACTGGACTCGCATTCGGGAGGACGACGGTTCAATCCCGCGTCCGGCCATGCTGATTTAGGTTTTCCGTGATTTCCCTAAATCACTCCAGGCAAATGCCGGGATGGTTCCTCTGAAAGGGCACGGCCGACTTCCTTCCCCATCCTTCCCTAATCCGATGAGACAGATGACCACGCTGTCTGGTCTCCTTCCCCAAAAACAACCAACCTTCCTAGGGAACGAAAGTCACCCTTGCAGTTTCCGCGTCACTAGTTTTGCACATCTTCATAAACCTCAAACGGCTATTGCCAGTTGGTATTTATTTTAATACTCCACGCCAAGGCATGAAGTTAACTATCCAGTCATTGATCGATACAGCATGATGGTAATTGATTAGTGACTGACGATTAGGGAAATAACGATAGCTCGGTTGTGATAAGGTGAAATGATGACGACTTGGAAATGAATGATCTTAATCCGTTAGCAGCCGCCTGACCTTCCAGGCTTCGTTTCTTCAGCACTTGCAGCTTCTGTGTTTTGTCTGAAACAGCGTAGGCCCACCCGGGACTCGCGCACTCAAAAATGGCAGCAATATCACTTGAAACAATCAGTCACACTTACAACACAACGTAATTGTAAAAAATGAAATGTGGTTATGGCATATTTGCTTGGGAGTCCCGTTACGGGAAGTTCGGCCGCCTGGTGCAGCAAGCCTTCTCATTGACGTCACTTCTGCGACTTGTGCGTCGACGATGATGAAAAGACGACGACGACGACGACGACACACGCACACCAAGCTCCGAGCGAACCCGCGATCGACAAGACGCGAACCACAAGACGACGACCTGCTGACATCGTAATTGTACGAGGGATGTTCAGTAAAGACAGGCACTGAACTATTATTATTCCCCCCCCCCCCCCCCACGGTTAAGTCCCTGCTTGCGACAACTTTCCGTGAGCCGTTGAAGTACGTACAATAATCGCTAGTCACTGCAAATTTCACAGCAGTATTTCTGTCGGTATCAGTTGTGTGTTGGCAGCCTGTGAGAGTGAATGTGTTCCATAATGGGCTCTAAACATCGTTATTGCTGATTTTCGTGAGCAGCGTTATGCAATAAAGTTCTGTGTTCTCTTGAAGATAACCTTCGACGATCTCAGAAAGAGTCTACGCCTTATGGGGATTCAGCAATATCTCGTAGAACATGTTTCCACTCACGTCACGCTGAGAAAATGCTGAATTGCTGGGAGGAGCAAGTGCACATTCTAGTATCAAAACAGAAACAACAATTAGCACAGGGGCCGAGGACGATGCTTGGTGGCAACTCATCATCACGGCGGATGAAACACAGGAGTATTGTTATGACCCAAAGATGATGCGGAGAAGCAGAGAATGGGTGTTATGACCCCAACCAAAAAAAGGTACGAGCGCACACAAGTTGGGGTTGATGTGGTGGAGGAGGAGACCAAACAGCGAGGTCATCCGTCCCTCGGATTAGGGAAGGATGGGGGAAGGAAGCCGGCCGTGCCCTTTCAAAGGAACCATCCCGGCATTTGCCAGAAGCGATTTAGGGAAATGACGGAAAACCTAAATCAGGATGGCCGGACGCGGGATTGAACCGTCGTCCTCCCGAATGCGAGTCCGGTGTGCTAACCACTGCGCCACCTCGCTCGGTGACCGTCTGACGTGCTGCAGGAAACCACGGAAAGCCTGATTCACGATGACAAGGTCAGAAATAAGGCTGTCTACCGCCAGACAGCTCACCAGCTTGTACGTAGCTTATCTGGCCTGCTAACTGTTCATATTTACGAGAACTGCTGACTGAGCTTCCTCTTCTCTGGGCCACGGAGCTCGTCCTTCAGTCGCGGGCCATCAGACGAACTGCGCCACGCGAGGTAAGCAAAGACAAAGCACAGCAGCTGTGGCGCTGACAGTTATTTCCAGCGACGCATCTGGCGACCCCCCTCCCCTAAACGCGTTTCTCACGTTCCCCTGCTACCACCATCACCAGCGTCGTCGTCACACTGCATTCACAACTTACACTATTGTGACCACAACCCACGTACTAGAGAACTAGTAACCTTAAAACAACCTCCGAAAATAACGAGTATCATTTTACCTCGTGTTCCATCCGCCGGTGGAGCGAGACAAAGCTTGCACGACAATCTTTTCACCACCTGAAAATCTTATCAAGATCTGAGTGAACATTTGTGCAGCTTCTTCTAGCCAGTACTTCATTACAGATAAATCCATCATCTATGTCAATTGGGAAGTTACTATTAATATTATCCACAAGATCATTCATATACAACTTGAACAGAAAAGGTCCCAAGACACTTTCCTGGGGCACACCCGAAGAGACTTCTACATCTGTCAATGACTCTCCATTCCAGGTAACTTTCTACGTCCTCCCTACCGAAAAATTCTCAATCCCGCTATGCTTCGACGTTTTAGGTGGCAAAGACCGGTATTTTTATCACTGCAAACGATTTTCGTAATATATTTACAGTGCTTGGTTGCCCTGTAGATGGCGTGTGCTATGATCCCTGTTTTAATTCTGTCATTTGTCGATTCAATAATCTGGAACCTTTTCTCCTGGATGTAGTTCGCTATTTCCATTGCGCTGCTACAGCTAACTTCAATTCCGCATGACTCGAAACAAAAGGCGCTTTTTGCAGCACGGTCAACTTCTCTCCACTCACAAACTTCGGCCGAAAATGGTGACCAAATCCGCCGCAGAGCTAATAACCGAGTACTGGTAATGCTATCTAGTGAACGGACGGGCGGGAAACTTACACGGTTTAACTCAATTTGAATTCAAAAGCTGTTTACTTATGTTTATAATTTCAATCTTGCAATAAAGCTGCAAATTCCAGGCATTTTTTCAATACATCTGCATCTGCGCACATTTGTGATACTACTCAAACGATGTAGTAAAGTTTTAATTAAGTAGTCATGTTACATGTTGACAGTTGTTGCTTTCGGATGAAATACTGATTCATGTATAAAACAAACCTTCTAAACGTAAATAACAATAGAAGACGACATGCAAAACTTGAGAACGTACATTAGCACGTCTTGTCGACTTAGTAAACCTGCCAAAAACCATACCGTATTTGAACAGCTTTGTGTCACCTGTCATTTCACGCCGCTGTATTTAAGAGCATAGTACTTGCCCTTCTACCCCTTACTTGTCAAAACTGATGGAGCTATTCTTTAATAACTTCCCACTGGGAGAATTTTAGAACTCAATGCAACAAGCGTTGCAAACAATATGTCAATCTAGCATTGCTATTCCGGGCAAGATACTTTTGGAGATGGTTTGCCGTTGCCTTCCTAAGGCCTGGTATAAAGGTGAGGAGCGAATCTAATCGAGTGGATAACTGAGCAGCATAGCGCTGTGTGTGTATTGTTATGTATGAACATGGAATGAAAGGAAATGAGTGAGTGAAATCATGCCAGCAAACTGTCTGTTCATCTCGAATAGTACCAAATGAATCGCCGAACTTACATTTCCCATCCGAGAGCCTGACCACCATCAACAGTGTCACGTGTCCTCATTTCATGAGACGCTGTAACAGACGTTTGGAATTCAATCTACGAATTTGCGGAACGGTCTGATCGTCAGCAACTGCGCGGCACCACCTACTCTCCCCTTGTCGATCACATGATAGTGACAATTTTTTTCCACCAGAAGGGTTCGATTCGAATAGCTCAGCGTCAAGTTCCACCTCAGTAGCTCGAGCTATCAATCATAGCATCTTAAAAGTCCGCAAATAGTTTTTCAGTTTTCCCTAGTATGTACCGTTATCAACAATGGAATAGAAGGAAATCAGAGCTCGGATTAAAAAAGAAAAGTAATTCAGGTGTTGCGTACGGATGAAAAACAACGAAATCAGAAACACACTACTCAAAAAACGTTTCACGATCATATCTTCTACGACTTTCAATATACCAACGGAGCAAAGAAGGTTAAATTCGAAGTCTAATAATAAATATGATTAATACGAACAAAATTAAAGACTTTTAACGTCACGGCGCGCTGTTAATAATCGCGTTAACCACTTCCATTGACCTCTGGAGAGCACATTCCAATTCTACCGAGGTTCGGGTAAGGCCAGTCATCGATCGAAATCGTACTTACGTACTTGATAATGTCACTACTTCACTGGGATGCTCACATCTTCCGGATACTAAACAATATTGGTACAGACTTGAAGAGCGATTTCTCTACATTACTTTTGTCTCAACAGTATATCACAAGGATACAAGATGTGATCCGTTCAAACAAATTTCGGGCTTGCAGCCGGTCGTCGTCCAATACTTCGCACGATATTTCAACTGGGCACCTGCCAGTCATCTTCAGGTGAGCCATCGCAGACTGGCGAAAACGTCCTCCGTTCCGCAGTATATAGCGTACTGTAACTATTCTGCGCATGCGTCGAAAACTTGATAGTTGAACCACACTGCCCGCCGGCAGCGCCCTCGCTGGTGGAATAGCGGAACTCAGTCGCCCTCTGCGTTGCTGTTTGCCACGGCCGTCGACGCACTCTGTCGTCTTCGATTTGAGCAAATCGTGGAGATGATGGGATTCCATGCACTGTCCAGCTGGTAGCCGCTGTCACGGTTTAACAGATTTTCCACCAGTCGTATTTCTACGGATTCTTTAATAATGGAGTCCCAGAAAGACGTTGCTGTGGACAAAACCATTGTTTTCTCATACTCCAATGAATGTCCAGTAGAAATACCTTTCGTAGGTAAGTGCTCACATCACATACGAAACTCAGCTGATTTTATCAGTAGACTGGGGGCTCTTCGTCTTAGCAGCGTAGACCTTCTAGTAAGTTTTGATGTGGTCTCACTTTTTACAAAAGTTCCTCTTGCAGATTCTTTGACACTGATTGGTAACATGTTTCCTGATGATGTCACTGCTTTGTTCAGGCACGCTCTTTCCTCAACTTATTTTATGTTTAATCAAGAATATTTTGAACAGACTGACGGTGTCGCCATGGGTAGTCCCCTGTCTCCTTTGGTGACCAACCTTTTTATGGAGGATTTTGAAGAGAGAGCGCTTGAATCAGCTGCCCTGAAGCCAACAGTTTTTTGGCGGTATGTGGATGACACTTTCATAGTGTGGCCTCATGGAGAAGATAAATTAATGGAGTTTCTACATCACCTCAACTCCATTCATAACAACATCCAGTTCACCATGGAAATAGAGCATTATTAGTGCATTATTAGTGCTAATGGGACTCTGTCCTCTCGATATAAAAATCAGAGAACAGGCGTCGTAGTACTGGGTAAAAAAGGAGAAGAGGGATAAAATAGTCAAACTAATGCGTACTCACGCAGGGAATAAATCTGAAATTAAACGTAGGGGGGAGGAACTTTGACAGGAACAGTGGGATAACCACGAGACGGGTCGTAGAACGCACTAACTGCTGCCCAATATTATGGAGCGATTACAGTTCAAATACTTCAAACAATCAAGAGGACTTCTGCACTTCCTTACCGGACATGGACCCTACCCAGTATACGTATGCCGGTTTGGAAAGCGGGCTACACCAACGTGTGACTGTGGGGCCGTACAGGGCACCCCAGAGCACGTGGTGCACGAGTGCCACCTCTTCGACGATATAGCGGCACAATTAAGGCTACAACAACCAAGTCACGACACGTACCACCTGCTCAGGCAAGAGGACCATTTTCAAACCCTAAACAAACTTGCCAATGAAATATCGAGCAAAGTTTTAAAAGATTTCTTAAGGAACATTCAACAATAGACTAAACCCGATTTAGACTCCGTACACGTATTGTGTTCCGCCGCGGCGTGGACATGGCCAGGCGCTTCACGGCAGGGATCCGCCACGTCTCGGACTAGGGGCAGGGTGCACATTTAAACTGATCAAGAACATGACAGCAGGAATAAGGTTAGAATAACCCCATTAGCATAGGACTGGACCAGCGCGGTGCCAGGGGCATGCCCACTGAGATTAGCTCGGGGGGCACGGCCAAAACGTAGGTTTATAGCACGCTGGCACACCTGTAACGCTGCAGGTAGAGTAGAGTAGTTACCAAAGTAGTACATACAGAATGTAGCAATAAAAGAAATATGTAGAATAAGACACCAGTAGAACTTAGAAATGCCCATAGTGAAAATAGAAACAACAAGTTTTCCTAGTTACTAATTATAAATAAGTACACTACTGGCCATTAAAATTGCTACACCAAGAAGAAATGCAGATGATAAACGGGTATTCATTGGACAAATATATCATACTACAACTGACATGTGATTACATTTTCACGCAATTTGGGTGCATAGATCCTGAAAAATCAGTACCCAGAACAACCACCTCTGGCCGTAATGACGGCCTTGATGCGCCTGGTCATTGCGTCAAACAGAGCTTGGATGGCGTCTACAGGTACAGCTGCCCATGCAGCTTCAACACGATACCACAGTTCATCAGGAGTAGTGACTGGCGTATTCTGACGAGCCAGCTGCTTGGCCACCATTGACCAGACATTTTCAGTTGGTGAGAGATATGGAGAATGTGCTGGTCAGGGCAGCAGTCAAGCATTTTTTGTATCCAGAAAGCCCCGTACAGGACCACATGCGGTCGTGCATTATCCTGCTGAAATGTAGGGTTTCGCAGGGATCGAATGAAGGGTAGAGCCACGGGTCGTGACACATCTGAAATGCAACGTCCACTGTTCAAAGTGCCGTCAATGCGAACAAGAGGTGACCGAGACGTGTAACCAATGGCAGCCCATACCATCACGCCGGGCGATACGCCAGTATGGCGATGACGAATACACGCTTCCAATGTGCGTTCACTGCGATGTCGCCAAACACGGATGCGACCATCATGATGCTGTAAACAGAACCTGGATTCATCCGAAAAAATGACGTTTTGCCATTCGTGCACACAGGTTCGTCGTTGAGTACACCATCGCAGGCGCTCCTGTCTGTGATGCAGCGTCAAGGGTAACTGCAGCCATGGTCTCCGAGCTGATAGTCCATGCTGCTGCAAACGTCATCGAACTGTTCGTGTACATGGTTGTTGTCTTGCAAACGTCCCCATCTGTTGACTCGGGGATCGAGACGTGGCTGCACGATCCATGACAGCCATGCGGAAAAGATGCCCGTCATCTCGACTGCTAGTGATACGAGGCCGTTGGCATCCAGCACGGCGTTCCGTATTATCCTCCTGAAGCCACCGATTCCATATTCTGCTAACAGTCATTGGATCTCGACCAATGCGAGCAGCAATGTCGCGATACGATAAACCGCAACCGCGATAGGCTACAATTCGACCTTTATCAAAGTCGGAAACGTGATGGTACGCATTTCTCCTTCTTACACGAGGCATCACAACAACGTTTCACCAGGTAACACCGGTCAACTGCTGTTTGAGTATGAGAAATCGGTTGGAAACTTTCCTCATGTCAGCACGTTGTAGGTGTCGCCACCGGCGCCAACCTTGTGTGAATGCTCTGAAAAGCTAATCATTTGCATATCACAGCATCTTTTTCCTGTCGGTTAAATTTCGCGTCTGTAGCACGTCATCTTCGTGGTGTAGCAATTTTAATGGCCGGTAGTGTATATATATTAGGACCCACTAATTTATTAGGTGGTCGGTTAACATGTATCATGTAGTTTGAAGAATAAAGAATTTTGTTTAAAAAAAAAACGGTACTTACAGATATAAGCCGGACAACGCCAGTTACCGTGTCTGCTGTTTAATGTGTCTCACTTTCTTTTTTTGTCCGAGTGCTCACGCGCATGTCGGTCTGTCTTTAGCATCACTCCTGGGAAACTGCGATTCGCAGCAACATGAACTACTACCTATCTTTGCCCTCCTCCTGATTTCCTGACCGTGTGACGTGTAAAAGGTGATACATGTTGCCCTCCCAGCCATTACGATTGCTTTCGGTTTGCAACAGAAAACTGCAGCACTCTAAGTCACTGTTCTGCAGCTGTCACAGGTGTCACTCTCTTGCATCAGCAGTCCTGTCGGAAACAGTCTACAGAACGAAGTTCTTATTGGCTACTTCATTTTAGAATTCAGAACACATGTCAAATATTTCTTCGATATGCGCAACTTTCTTTTTTTGGGGGGGGGGGGGCGAGATAGCGAGGGGGAGGGGTGGGATGGCGAGGGGTGGGGGGTGGGAAGAGATGTTTATGTTCTGTCGATAGAAGGTCACCGACGGTCAGAGTAGCTCGACGACAAGACAAGAGATTAAATGATGCACAACAGCGCCACCTCGTCCTATAGAAATGCGGAAGTAATACAGCAACAATCACGTTCTGCAAAGCCTGGAAAAGTCTGTTGCTCGGTGACTCAGTAGATGTCACCATGCCAATGCAAAGGAGTAGGGCTCAATCCGAAGTTACTTCTTAGATTTTATCTATCACTTTTTGTTGTCTTCACCTTTAGCAGTCCATAATGGCGAAAGTGTTGCCGGTGCAGTATTTTGTGCACGAACTGACCTCTCGACAACGTCCCACAAATGTTCGATGGCATTCACGTCAGGCGATGTGGGTGGCCAAATCAATCGCTCGAACTGCCCAGAATGTTCATCAAATCAGTCGCAAATTATTGTGGCCCGGTGACATAGAGCATTGTCATTCATAAAAATTCCATAGTTGTTTGGGAACAAATGGTCTACAAGAAACCGAAGACAACCATTTCCAGTCTACGATCAGTTCAGTTGGACCAGAGGAGACAGTCGATTCCATGTAAACCCAACTCACACCGTTATGGAGGCACCGACAGCTTGCACCGTGCCTTTTTTACAATTTGAGTCCATGGCTTCATGAGTGTCTGCGCCACGCTCGAACCCCACGATCAGATCTTACCAACTGAAATCGGGACTCATCTGACCAGGCCACGGTGTTCCATTTGTATAGTGTCTAATCCATATGATAACGAGCCTAAGAGAGGCGCTTTAGGCGATGTCGTGCAACAGCAAATGCACTCACGTCGTTGTGAGCTGCAGAAGCCCAATAACGTCAAATTTCGCTGCACACTCCTAACGGATACGTTTGTCGTAAGTCAGACATCGATTTCTGCGATCATTTCACGCAGCGATGCTTCTCTGTTAGCACTAGCAACTCTATGCAAACGCCACTGCTTTCATTCGTTAAGTGAAGGCCGTTGGCCAGTGCGTCGTACATGGTGAGAGGTAATGAATGAAATTTGGTATTCTCGGTATACTCTTGACACTGTGGATATCATAATATTGAATTCCCTAACGATTTCAGAAATTTAATCTTTCACGCGTCTAGTTCCAACTGCCATTCCACGTTCAAGGTCTGTTAACTCCCGTCGTGCGGCCATAACCACGTCGGAAACCTTTTCACCTTGAGTACAAATGACAGCTCCGCCAATGCATTGCCTTTTTATACCTTGTGTGCGCGATACTACCACCATCTGTATATGTGCATATCGCTATTCCGTGAGTTTTGTCACCTCACCGTACTTTTTACTAGAAAAAATTACTCATTCACCTGCATCCGCTACTTGCAAGATTTCGTATACGTATGAATAAAGCGATTTGTTTTCACACGAGAGATTTTTCCTGCACAAGCGCTGATCCTTCGAGGGAAGACTCCTTTCTCCCTGACAAACCATAATGTTGGGGCTTAGAATACGCTCTAAAATGCTTCAACAATATGAAGTTGGTGTGCGGCGCTAAACAGCATGGCCATCAGCGCCCTTACGAAGTTGCGGCATGCCATTCAGGCAAAGTCCCTTCTAACGCACGAAAGTCCACATATAATTTATAAGAAACCGCCATCATTAAGCACAGAAATATTACAATGAAAATAGATTAATAAAAATGCGAAACTGCCTGAGTAAGCTATCCATTCATAGCACGCTGACCTCCCCTGACCAGCACTTCAGGAATGAGGCACGACAGTTCACAAAATTTCAAAACCCGTGTTACGCTGGTGTCAGGCGGTGAAATAGCGCTATATGCTGATGATACGGCGGTCTATAAAAGCAGCAGCACGAAATCGTCAGGTGGTGCAGCATCTGGAAGACCAAGATAAGCCCAGAGGTATTTGTAGCCGTAATGTTCACGAACAAGCTGAAACACCCCCCCCCCCTCCCCTCCCTAACAAGCATATCTATGTGGCCGGCAGAGAACTAGAGTGGAGCGATTAGGCGATCTATCTCGACCTTCAGTTGGATGGACACTTAAATTTTGCCGAACAAATTAATAGGTCTCAAAGTAGAGGTTGCACTGCTTACAAGATACTTTGCCTGCTCCTCAAGCGTCGTGGACTTACTGCAGACACAAAGCTCTGACTACACAGGGCTGTGATCCTTCATGCAATGCTATAGGGTCTGAAGCATGGCCAGTGGCTGCAGACACACATATGCATAAATTTCAGACGCTTCAAAATAGAATTCTCCGCACCATCGCAGGAGTAAAGGAAGTCAAAAGTTCTATGCGAGAAAGCTTCCACTTCGACCCACCATCTTATTCATCAGTTAGGCACATCCCAATGTTTCCGATAAGAGACCAATCTCCACGTCAACCAGCTAATTTAGGGAATAACAGATTACAGACGCGCAATCGTACATACAAACAATTATTTAGATAATCAACAGAAACTATTTTCAATCATCATTCAGCCACGCCAGAAGTCAGACGAGTAAAGCTCTGTGGTGCTTCTATGGGATAAAAATACAGATAAGGCAACCGGTGTCACCGTGAGCGAGGATGGTGGGCAGATCTCCAACCAAACTGAGGGTTGCCCTACTATCAGCAAATAAAACACTCGTAGCCAAAACACGCTGAGCCGAAAGAGACACACGACACACTTCGCAGAGTGGTGCATCATCCCACCGGAGGACGTAACCACGTGTTAGTGACCAACGTCTTAACCGCAGTCTGGTGAACAGCACTTCGTTTCAGCGGTGTGATTTGACGTGAAATCCGCCAAGCCTCAGGGTCAATAGGAGTGACCTCAGTTCGTTGTTGGCCACTTGCAACGATTCGGTTTCTAACTGACGCAGGATTCTTCAGTCACACAATGACATGATGGCGTTCAAGGGGACGGCACATCGACGTACATCACCATTCCTATCCATTTCTTTGGCTGTGGGATTTCCCTGTATCCCGACGTGTCCACGTACCCATCAATAGACGACCTCCTTGCCTCAGTACTGGATCCGCGGTGAAGTGTGGCTGATTTGAATCAACTGATCTCATGGATACAGGCTGTCGACCGCTTGTAGCTCACTGAGCGAGTCAGAAAAGTCGACAAAGTTGAACTATCACGCCTCTGAGCACATTCCAACGTCGTAATAGCGCCTTACAACTCTGATCGTACATTATAGGGGAAAACTAAAAAAAGAACGACGCATCAAGAAGGAATTATCCAAATGGGACGGAAATCGGGAGATGTGATTTACATGTACAGAAAAACGAATGATTACAATTTCAGAAAAATTGGATGATTTCTTCACGAGACAGAGCTTCACAAATTGAGCACGTCAATAATGCATTGCTCGACATGTGGCCCTTATACAAGCAGTTATTCGGTTTGGCAGTGATTGATAGCATTGTCGGATGTCCTCCTGAGGGATATCGTGCGAGATTCTGTCCGATTGGCGTGGTAGATCGTCAAAACCACTAGCTTGCTGGAGATGATGATGATGATGTTTGGTTTGTGGGGCGCTCAACTGTGCGGTTATCAGCGCCCGTACAAATTCCCGACCTTTGTTCAGTCCAATCTCGCCACTTTCATGAATCATGATGAAGTGAGGCTCGTTGGAGAGCCCTGCCCATAATTCTCCATACGTTCTCAGTTGGGGAGAGATCCGGCCACCTTGATGGCTACGGTACGGTTTAGCAAGCACAAAGACAAGCATTAGAAACTCTCGCCGTGTAGAAGCAGACATTATCTTGGTGAAATGTAAGCCCAGCATGGCTTGCCATGAAGGGCAACAAGAGGAGGAGTAGAATATCGTCGACATACCGCTGTGTTGTAAGGGTGATGTGGATGACAAACTAAGGGGTCCTGCTATGAAAAACAATGGCACCCCAGACCATCACTCTTAGTTGTCGGGCTTTATTCCGGGCGACAGTCAGGTTGGTATTCCACCACTACCCTGGGAGTCTCAGGACACGTGTTCGGCCAGGAATCTCACTGACTGGAGTATACTATCTTCATTGACGAGTCCTGCTCCGAACTGAGTCTCGATAACTAGCGAAGACGTGTCTGGAGACGCCCCGCACAGCAACCTAAATTTCACTCCCAATACGGCCTGACAACCAAGAGTGACGGTCTGGGGTACCGTTTCTTTTCATAGCACGTTGTTAGCTGCGGCACGCTTACAACACAGCGGTACGTCGACGATATTCTACGCCCCGTTCTGTTCCCCATAATGACAAGCCATGCAGCAAGACAATGCCCGCCAGCACACGGCGATAGTTTCTACTGCGTGCCTTCCTGCTTGCACAAACCCTGCCTTGGCCGCCAAGGTCGCCTGATCTCTCCACAACTGAGAAAGTTTGGAGCATTATGGACGGGGCCCTCCAACCAGCTCGCACTTTTGACGATCAAACGCGCCCAATGGATAGACTTTGTCACGATATACGTAAGGTGAACTTCTAACGACTCTATCAATCAATGCCGAGCCGAGTAACTGCTTGCATAAGGGCCAGAAGTGGACCAACGCATCAGTGACTTGCTCAATTTATGAAGCTCTTTTTCTGGAATAATTCATCCAATTTTTTCTGAAATTGTTATATGTCTGTCTGTAAATGTACATCACATTTATTTCCGTCCCATTCGGATAATTCCTTCGTAGTGTGTTTTTTTTTCCTTCTTCTTCTTGAAGCATAATTTGTAAAGTATAGCAGAAGGTGTACAACTGAATGCATTCTCTTGTTGGGAGCTATCTGCATATTTAACGATAAAACCACGGTACTTATTTAAAATTGAAGAAAACAGAGCTGTAAAAATGTAATCTGAAGTACAAGTTTTCTTGTACAGCGAGATGCTTAAAATCACTATGGTCCTCTGAATATGCCAAGGGGCCAATATGTTCCATCTTTGGCTGCAGATTCGGATATCTGACATATCCAGATCCGTGAGACGTCAGTAGCATGTACCCGAATGGCTTGGTCACATTGGCTTGATTCCTGAACAGCCCTCTCTCCAAGTGAGAATGTTTGGAGCATTATGTGAGGAGTCGTGCAACCAGCTCGCGATTTCGACGATCTAACACGTCTATTGCACATAATTTGGCACGATATCCGTCAGGAGGACAGCCAACAACTGTATTAATCAGTGCCCGCGTTATTGACTTGCTCAGTTTGTGAACCTCTTTCTCTTGAATCAATCGTCCAATTTTTCTGAAATTGGCTAGGGGTTGCACAGGAAGTATCGAAGAAAATGATGACAGCGTGGAGAGCTGCAGCAAACCAGTCTTCGGACTGTAGACGACGACGACGACGACGACGACGGCGACGACGCAAGACCAGTTTTATCGTATTCGGAAGGATCTGATTTGAAATCCCTATTCGGCCTTTCCGATATAGGTTTTCCTTGAAATGACAACGCTGCTGACGTTAAACCAAAACCTGCCTTTTATGTAAGGTATTGCTGGATAAGGTATGCCGGCACCTACCTCCTACCTTTATTTGATGCTGGTGGTTGCTGTGCAGACTGAAACACTTCTCGCGTCTCACGTTGTTTGTGGCCGGGCTTTCCTGCACAGTAAACAAACTTCCCCTGGCAGCAGTCCCGGCAGTTTGTTTTGAATAACACAATGAACTTTTTGTAACATCTCCCAGTAGGCATCGGCATTAATAGTGAATCCTCGAGCTAAAAATTCGCCGAGATATCGTCTCTCGGTGTCCCAAAAAATGTTACTCTTCAGCCTGAAGTTGGTTATGATTTTATTTGTTTAGTCTGTGGAGCGCCATTTCATTAAGAGTCGTGTATTGTCAAGTTTCATTTCGTGCCAAAAAACAAACCAGTAAGTGTTGTCCTGCAACCAAACAGGGAGGCCTTGTACTTAAGGCTGTGTGCTCGTATACGGTAAATCTTTAAATTTTACATCGAAATCAGCGAATTTCATCTCAAAATCGGCTTGTATAGAAGATTTCAAGAGAGAAGTGCTCAGATTGAAAGGGGTAGTTGCATTGGTCTCCATGATATGCATCTGTAAGAGTATTATAGACACCTGATGTTTCCTTAGGGTTTCTAAGTCATTTCAGACGAATACAGATGTGCTTCCTTAAACAAGGGTGTTTGTGTGGTAAGTCTTTTGCTGACCAAAGTTGCAAACGCTCACGATAGCAAGGGTCTGCTATTACAGCTTACACTGCTCTCGGCATAACTGTTAAGGACTACCGGTAGGTCAAATTTGCTATAGCGTATTATTTTAGGTTTCCGGAGATATCTGACACCATAGATTTAAACACAACTCCCGTAAATTACATATGTAGAGCTGACATCCAATAGCGTCCCAGATGGATTCAGATCAGATGAATTCCATGGCTAAGACATCACGTAAGTGCTCCTCAAACCACTCTAGGACGATTTGAGCCTTATGCCACAGTTAATTATAAGGGTACTTGGGTGGAGAAAATGGACTTGTAATCTGTACTACTGTTAAGACAGGCCGTTGTTTAGCATTGTTATCAAAAATTTCGAAAAGTTCTTGATCGATTTACTTCGAATATGTATACGATGCTCGAATTAACGTTTGGACGGACATGGGATATATATTTTAACGTATATTGTATGAGGGTCATTCGGAAAGTAAAGGAAGTTTTTTCCTAGAGAAATTTTTGTTTGGTATAATTAAACGAAGCATACGATTTGATACACAAGTTACTTTTCTATGTAGTCACTGTTCAAATTTAGGCACTTATCGTACCGTTTTACCAGCTTTTTTATGTCTTCTGCATACTCAGTTGCCGCCAGGTTGTTAAACCACTGATTAACGGCTTCTTTAAGTTCATCAGCACTTCCGTAGCATTGTCCACTAGAAAAATCTATCAGTTTGGGAATAAAATCGCCTGGGGCTTAATCCGAACTGTATGGGGGACGTTGAAACATTTCCCACTGAGACCGCTGAAGCGAGTCCTGTGTCACTCCCGCTGCATGCGGACGTACAGTCTTAGACATAAAAACTGACCGCCGGCCGGCCGCCACAGAGACTAAGTCCGAGTCGTTCACTTTTGGTGGCCAATAAAACTGACCGCCCCTGACAACTCCAAGTCCGGCCATCTGCACAATCTGGCAACACTGTAAGATGCGGAAGTGTTACGAGGAAGTGTTGTCTACTTCCGAGTTGATATGGCTGGAGTGAGCCCGTGGTCTTGCGGTAATCGTTGCGCATTCTAAACTTACAGGCGCATGTTCGCGTCCAACTGTGTTTTTTTTTTTTTTTTTTTTTTTTTAACCACATTTCGGTCTAAAGTTATGAGTCTGATTGAACATCGAAGACAATTCGCTTAGCATTCTACCCACCCGCAATAACAAGTATTGCAGAAACAATTCCGCAGGACAGCTCGTGGCTGCGTCGCGATCAGAACAGCTTACGCTTGAGCGTTTCCTCGCGCTGCACCGGCTACCGGCCACCGGCCAGACGCCACCTGCCGCCTGAAATCCGGCGCCGCCCATGTGAAGACGGCGCCACGCTGTCAGTGTATGTATCAATGCCATTTTCGCATTTGAAGTTCTAGTTATCATCTTGCAGCTAAGCATTGGATTTTGCATACTTGAAAATCATGAACTGCAGTTAAGCATTGTAAAATTGAGTCGCAAGTGGAAAAAGGTGTAACATCTGCAACACAACGTTTACTTTTGGTATAACAGAGGGGTGAATGTAGAGGAGGCAGCTAGAAAGATTTGAACTGTGCGTGGAGCGAGTGCTTTTGGGAAAAATACGCCAGAAAAAGATATTCTTGTTTCAACAAAGATCGTTGTGGCATGAATGGTTTTCCACATTAAGGAAATCTCGACTACTGATATATGTGACATTTTACCATCATGCGACATTTGCATTCAACAGGCAAAGTTCAGAAGTCTGGTGTAGGAGTACTGCATGCTCTAATTCGAAACAACAAAAATCAACGGAGTGACTATTATTGAACGTCATCAGGTCGCTCATTGAACATTCCTTTGCAGTACTGTTACTGGTGACGTGTTATGATGCCTTTATCGTTAACTTCCTAAGAAGAAATGAAAGGCTGAGCCCCACCAAAAGACGTAGACTAGAGCAAAGAGTAGTGTGAACATAATATTTTACATTTGATAGCTCCATAAGTGTGTTTTGGACTACGAATTCTGCCCCAAGGGGTGTGTGCAACACAGCTGGAATTTGTTGTCAACAACTGAGACACCTTTCGGTCGCAGTGTAAGAAAGTCGAGCAACAAAACTACATCATCTGTGCTACTGCATGATAACTCACTCTGTTGATCTGAGAAACAAAACTATCCAGGAGATTGATAGGAAAGTCGTCTCTCAGGCACTTGTATTGATAGGGAAGTCCTCTCTCCAGCACTTGTCCCTCTCGTCATATATTCGTAAAATATTACCTTTAGCGCTCTTGATCGTTCAACCGTCAATGCAATTCATTTCTAGACGAAAATACTCTTAAAACTACTATGGTTTAATGACATCGTTAAAAGAAGTAGGTTTCTATGGGCGTAGAATTTGTAAACAACTGTTGCATTGTCAGATTGTTGTAGATATCGTGAAAGAAAATTCAGCTGCTGATTAATTTCTCTTTGATGATTACTGTTGCGTTTAGTAAACTAATGGAAAATGCAAATAAAATATTCACTTTACTAAGAGAAATTAAGTTCAGCTTACTACAGAAACATCACGACGGCAGTCTATCCTAATAAAGCATTAAGTTCCAAAATGGTTCAAAGGTCTCTGAGCACTATGGGACTTAACTTCTGAGGTCATCAGTCCCCTAGAACTTAGAACTAGTTAAACCTAACTAACCTAAAGACATCACGCACATCCATGCCCGAGGCAGGATTCGAACCTGCAACCGTAGTGGTCGCGTGGTTCCAGACTGTAGCGAAGCATTAAGTGTCTGTAAGGGGATTGATCGCATTTTAACACGAATTAGTAGGATATTACCAACTTTTGACTTCGAAAAGATCTGTATTTACTTCATTTCCTGTATCATTCGCAAGTATTATGAAAATGTGGCATTTCGTAGACAAAATTATGTATTCACAACAACAAAAAATATGTCCGCAGAAAACAAAAGTGGCATTATGAAATTGGCAGTACCGTTAGATTTTCGCTCTGACAGTAAGGGTTACTGAAAGTACCAAGACGAATTTTGCTCGAGCGCTGTCTTACGATTCCCTTATTGAGTTTGTATCTGCCTGCTTGTAGCTCTACTACAAAAGAATAAAAAATCTGGCTTTCAGCGAGTCTAGAAAGGCGAACGACAGCATCTTGCACCTGGTAGCCAAACATGTTACCTGAGAAATGGTATTTTCCTATAGTGGGAAGACATCCTTTTGTGGTTGAATTGTTGGCAAATATCAGTCAGACGTGTGCCGTTGGTTTAAGCGTTTCGATGTGATGAATTTCTACCAATGATTTTTCTGCAGGTTTTTTCTGTTCCAAATAGAGTGTTGAAGTCTCCCTTTAGTATTTTCCCGTAATCTTGGTGAATTTTGCTCATAGTATTTTCGAGTGTGTTCCAGAATTTTTCGACATTTTTGGTGTTTTTCTTATTTTAGATGTTGGTGGGGACATGTGCATTGATGGGTGTTTATTTTTTACTGGGGCTCTGATGAGCATAGTCATAAGTCGATTGTTGACGGGTGTGATTTCTTTGGCAGAACTGATGATAGATCTGTGTTCGAGAAATGCCATGGCCAAGATTGGTACGCCTTTCGCGACCATTTGTTGCATTTTGCTCTTGAAGATGCAATGGTTTCCGTAATGCGAGGTTTCACTGTCAGTTAGTCGTGATTCTTGAAGAGCAATGATGAGAATTTTTTGTCGGTCGATTTATTATGTGAGACTATTTAGTTTTCGTATAGATGTTTTGTTATAAAAAAAAAGTTCTTATGTGTGTGAAATCTTATGGGACTTAACTGCTAAGGTCATCAGTCCCTAAGCTTACACACTACGTAACCTAAATTATCCTAAGGACAAACACACACACACACACACACACACACACACACACACACACACACACACACACACCCATGCCCGAGGGAGGACTCGAACCTCCGCCGGGACCAGCCGAACAATCCATGACTGCTGCGCCTTAGACCGCGCGGCCTGTAGTTCTCAAATGCATGTTATCTGCTTGTACGGAAATTTACAAGAGGTCTTCAATATTCTCTGCCGTGCTAACCTGGCCTCCCCAGAATCCGAAACTGCAAATGTCGCCTGTCGACAGTTTGCACAGTTCATGTTTGCTTGTGTTTCATTGGTTTGGCCTGGGTAATACCAGGACCGGACAGGACCAGAGGGTGTTGAAGCCTTTGGAAGCAAATATTTTCAGCCGAGCTCATTGAGCTAACAGATGGTAACCAGAGTACCGGTGGTTTTCACTCAGGCGGGCGTCGATTTTGAGTTCAACGGATTGAGTAGTCGTTGAGGATTGTGTTGGTATTTGGTTCACCCCAAGTATTTGATTTCCTCGGTACCACCCGTATGGGGGAGGGTTTCCCCAATCGGCCCCATGGGATTATTATTATTATTATTATTATTATTATTATTGTCATTATGTCATCAGCAAATCCGTTATGGTGCATCTTCCCACCACTGAAATAGATGTGCATTGTTCGACTCAGTATTTCCATCACATAAATATGGGTTATAATTACGTTACATTGCTGCTAGTAGACATATTTCTCACTTTTTCTTGGGCAGTTGCTACCTGTTACTCCAACATAGGAATTTATGTGCGCAGCATTGTTGCAATACAGACGTTCAAATTATCCGATTTCTGTAATTTCGATACCAGATCGTTCTAATCGGATTCAGTCAGTCAGGCTTAATGTGGATATCCGAATACGACTCTCATCATTTGATAGACTGGGTAAACCACATTCTTAATCGGACGGTTTAATCTAGATCACTTATTTATGACAGGGCCTGAATTCTTAAACACTGTGGAAAATAATAATACAATGTGCTTATTACTAATATGTTATTTAAACATAAATATATGAACGAAAGAGATAACAGTTTATTTACAGGAGCAGAGCCCCATCCATCATAGCAGAGCAGTGCGAGATTGGTTTCAGGGCCAAGAGAGGATAAAGCTGTTGCCGTTTGTTCCACGATCACCTTACATCAACCAGATAGAGAATATGTGGGCAGAGGTAACAAGGTCATTGCCATGTGGACCTACAAATGCAAGCGACCTTTGGACGAATATAGAAAACGTATGGTGGGAAGTAAACCATCACGCTACACTGTCGACGACTTAATGAAATCAATGCCCCTACGCCTTCGAGAAATCTTACGTAACGATCGTGGGTGGGTTGGTTACTAAAAGTATACTCGTCCACAAAACCCATGTGGACATCCCGGCGGGGTCAGGGATTTTCTCTGCCTCGTGATGACTGGCTGTAGTGTGATGTCCTTAGGTTAGTTAGGTTTAAGTAGTTCTAAGTTCTAGGGGACTGATGACCATAGATGTTAAGTCCCATAGTGCTCAGAGCCATTTGAACCATTTGAGCCCCATGTGGACAATTATCTGATAGTCGGTCAAGCTTTGCTTTGTCGCAGCTGTTTAGATACAAGTCCATTTACTTTCAGCCTCCTCCTTACAATTCTTGCAATGCAAGGTAATTGAAAAATCTCATCCACTCGACGCCAACTGAGGAATTGACTGGTGCATGTGTTGTTCAACACACAGTAGTTGTCACCCTCACTGGAATCAATGACTGTTAGTGTGTGTGTGTGTGTGTGTGTGTGTGTGTTTTCGTGTTCACGCACCATCTGAATCAATACTATTAACATTAGAGAGACAACCAACAATAAATATTGCATCACATATGACTGTAAAGTATTTTAATGCGATGGGGAGATACAAACTGAATTTTTACCCAACCCACGACCTGCATATTACGTTACGTTAAGTAAGATGTATTAACTCCATAGTATCGTTAGCAGAGACAGTGCGCTCTTGTTGTCGAGGCTCGCGACAAGTGCAGCGATTAGCAGTGCCCAATGCCGCCGCGATTTGTTTATGTTGGCTGACCGTGGACACTGCAGCAGACGCTTCCCCATAAACAGAAAGAAATCACCTTGGCTCTGACTGCAGTGAGCGAATATCACTGCCTGCGTGCTCTTATAGTAACCAACGTGAGACTCTACTCACAGGTACCATGGAGCAATTGCAACGGGTATCATGTCATTAGTCATCAGAATATTAACCAGTGATGAAATGTCCACTCTATTTGAATCCCAAGAAAATAGGAACCTTCTCACAAAGGAATGTGTGGTTATATCAAAATTTATCCAACATACAAAAACTAATTGCAGGGCTTTCATGTATGCGGTAGTAGCACACAAGGAAATATTATGTCTTGGAAGCGTATATTTCATTTCCTCTTCTCATAGTAACGCCCTTGTTTTAGTATGAAGTGAGAAAAAAACACGAAAAACTAAAGTTCCTGAGAAGCATATCAGTCATTTCCTCTTCTCATATCATAACTTTTGTTTTAGTATGAAGTAAAAAAATAAACAGTTTTAAGTTGTGAAGCATAATATGACACCTTAGTAAGTCTATGTATGACACCAGATTCTTATCGTAGGCGCTATCGGAAACGCAAAAAGCAGGGAGCTGTCCATTCTTTTGTCCAACAGTCTGTCTCCTTTCATGCATTACTCCCGCTAGGAGATTCTTATTTAAGGAGTTGTGGGCATCAAGTTCTTCAGCAGAACAAGCCTTATGTTATTGTGCTAATTACGGTATGGAAAAAATGCAACAGAGACGATTTCCCCTAAAGTAGTGGGGATATTTGCAAACGTCTGTATTCAGCAATGACTGCCAGATGCCATAACACTTCACAGAATCCATGCGGCAGGCAACAATACTGTGCGTGCACTTCAGACTTCATTCAGTAAGACGTCAGGAGATGGATGGAAACGTTTAATTAACGTCGCTTTCCAAGTCGTATTCAATCCAGAATGAGGTGTTATTAAGGTAGTTGAGCGTTCTAGCAATTACACTTTTGTAATTCCCATATGAGTATTCCGATAGCCAAAAGAACCTGTTAGCGTGTAACTATCGGGAACTGCATTAATATCAAACTGGAAGAACTTGAGACAATACGTGGACTCTTCTCTTCGCTGGGTGACCTATTACTGTAATTTATGATTCTCTCCGTCCTCGGCGTAATGCAAATGGGACTTCAGAGGCGCTTTCCGCTATTCTTGACAAACATCAACAACTTGTAATCACTGCGAGTTACAACTGCGTGATGATATGGCTCAGGTTGTCAGTAGTTGTGGTGGTGTTATGCTGTCAAACTGCTTACAGTAACGTTAATGGTGGCACACATAATTTAGCGCTGACTAGCTACTTAAGTAAAGATAGTGTTGTGGCGTCGTCGCTTCCCTTTATTTGGCCTCAGCTTGAGTAATCCGATTTAACGAACGTAGTACTCCATTCGCCGCCTGCTAATGATACAGTATGACTACAGAGTTAATCGTGCGGGTATTACATTAATTCTGCAATGAATTGCTTAACAAATATTACCCTCAGCTGTGCAGCTGGAATGACTCATAACACAGGTATTCTGTGTTGCACTTGGTTAAGGGATTAGTTCGCTGCAATTCTGCTTCTACTGTTCGTAAATACTTGTATACTTCATAAATGGTTCAAATGGCTCTGAGCACTATGGGACTTAACTTCTGAGGTCATCAGTCCACTAGAACTTGGAACTACTTAAACCTAACTAACCTAATGACATCAGACACATCCATGCCCGAGACAGGATTCGACCCTGCGTCCGTAGCGGTCGCGCGGTTCCAGTCTGTAGCGCCTAGAATAGCTCGTCCACCCCGGCCGGCATACTTGTATACTGACCATTCGTTATTTGACTAAATATTAACTACAATCTGATTCGCATATATATGACATGGCTTAGCGCCGGCACAAAGCAATGACTAAGGGTTGGATGCCGTTGAAGTCCCGTTACACTGATGGCAAGACAAATGTTCGCAAATCACCTGTATTACCTCAAAAAACAATTGCATCTTAAATATCGAAGGACCGACGTCCACACTGTCACAGTGCGTTGAAATACAGTTAAGACGAAGATGAATATTTGTGACCGACTGGGCTTCGAACCTGGACCTCCTGCTTACTACACAGACATGCTGATCACTGCACTATTATTTTTTTTAAAGTTTGAGGAGACTTTCAGCACCATGTAGGCGGAGGCAAAGAGGGCAGGGGTTGAAGATCCGAGGCCTGGCCTCAATGGCTCCCCCATACCTGTCACTGAGCAGCTGCATTATTCCCATGTATTCCATGTTTGCACCCATGTATATCTTTAAATTGTGGAAAAAAATTGAAGTACTAATTAAGATAAAATAAATTACAGATTGCCGCCTCCAATGGCATGCGTTCGTTGCAGAACATAACTTATAACAGTGAAAAGGGTGACGGAAAAATACATAACAAACATTCATTCAGAAATATATTCACAATTTAAGTTATTTTGCACTGGATGCATATGAGGTCTGTAAGGAGGCCATATATTTTTCCACAAATGAAACAAATTTCGGAGCCGGAGGGGTTTTGCCAAATTAGAAGAGTTCTGATTTTAGAACCAACGTAAAAGAATATTCCAGGAATAAAATAATGTGAAAGGACAGTATTCTGCTTCTAATCAAAAAAACTGTTCACCTCTTCGTAGTCCACATAAAGCAATAGATAAAAAAATTTGAAACCATTCCTTATATTTGTTATTCTTCTTCAGCATAAAATGTTCTTCTGCAATATAAAACATGTACTCTTGTAAGTTTTGTTTGTCACGACGTAAAACACAAACTGTCCCAGAAGCCACGAATAACTGTTATTCTTTGCGGACGGGTAACATTTCCAGTCGGGTTGTAAAGCTTCAGTTATCGGTATATGACTTTCTGCGGTTCTGTTGATAGTGCTAATGTCTTCCTAGTCCAGTTCCAAATTCTGATTCTATTTTCACATAAGAAGATGTGCGCTATAGTTTCTACAAGCCGAAATTTGTCGCAGTATGGAGATGGTCTCAATTTGATTTTCCATAATCGTTCCGCTGAGGGTATGGTTTTGTTTACAACGTCACACCATACGGCACTGACTCTAGTAGGTAGAATTTTATTGTTGATATTTTTCGACACGTTCCTATAGTTTTTTGTAGGTTCGTTTACCGGAATTGGTTTGTGAAGACGATATGTGGTAATATAATCATAGACGGTTCTAGTGTTCGTTTGTGCTGGTGGAAGTCTTATACAGCTCCAATCGCCGTTGTGCTTTCGGAAGTAATCTAGACTGGCATTCTACATTAACAGGAGCGTTCCTATCCCCAGGATCTAACGAGAGGAACAGAAGTTTCGTGATGCCTGTCTTAGTGGCGTGTATTAGTTTAAAAGCACGTCTTTAATTCCAAGTCCTCCATTTTGCCTCTGCAAAGTCGCCGTGTGGAGGGATACTTTGAAGATATTTTGTTTCCACACATACCAAGAGGCTACAGCTAATATTTTATGTGCAGTGACCTGCAGTATCGGTAAGACTGCTGCGACATGATATATTTTGCTAAGTATGTATGTATTTATAAAGTGAACTTTCTGCAGTCGGTCTAACAATCGCATGTCATGGTCCTTCAACAAGGTTCCGATGACATTAAGTTTCCGCTCCCAATTGTTCGTGGCCATGCGCTTGGGATTCGCCCTTAACCTCAAGCCGAGTTGGAGTCTCTCTTCAGTTACATCCAATCAGTGCACACCTGTTGCACTATTGTAAGAACCGAGACGCAGGTTCATTTGGCTACAAGAATGCGTATGTTCCTCCAGCATCACGGGGCTCCTGCACATTCTAGTAGTCAGGTGACACATTATCCAAACCTAACATTTCCCGGAAGGTGAATCATTACATATGGGCACTTTTCTTGGCCTTCAAGGTCCTCGGACCTTATCTCTTTGGATTTTTGCCTGCGGGGATGGTTAAAGGCGAAGTCTACAAATAAAAAGTAAACCCAAGAGCCGATTTGATCGTTCGGGTTATGAATAGTGCAGCCCTCATAAAAGAACGCAAAGACGACCTCAGTAAGGCTACACGTGGTGTTATCAAGAGAAGTCAAATGTGCATTGAAGTTGGTTGGTGAATTTTTGAAAATCAACTTTGAATGTCCTCATTTGCCTTTGCTTTGAGTTTGTTAGCGTTACGTACTAACAGCTGTATTTCTGTACCCAATAAAAAGTGGATTCATTTATATGGAATTTTTTTCGTCTGTGCTACCACCTGCTAAAATATGTACTATTCCTCCTGAAACACCCTGTATATGGATATATGTGTGGTGTCTGTTCTTTCGGACATGTTCGAAAGAAAATGCTTCATGGCATGCTGCAACGGCCTTCGATCTAGTTGCAGGGGCTGATACATATTTCAGAGCTGCTTGGCTGTCTGAATAAAAGTAGATGCTACGATTTTTGTAGGGTCTACTCTAATTTTCCTCCGTGCACATGTTGACAGAAAAAAAAGTGGCCATCTTCACTAAAGAGATTCTAGGCAGTAACCCAGACCTAGTACTTTCATTTGTTTTCGACCTGTCAGTAAACCACTATATTATGTCTCCTGCACGGTGTTGTGGTTCGTTTTTCCACTGCTCCCTGCTTCCAACTGTTACATGGCAAAGTTTACTGAAACAGCTAGAAGTTATTGTGTAGTTAGTCGGCATGTCCCCAGCCATCGCCTTACTGATTTGGGATTCCGTATATTCTAACTATATCCAGTTTATTCCAATTTTTAGCCTTTATGTCCCTGCCGCTGCCTCCATTTTAAGCCACAGGTGTAAGGCGGGCATGTCTAGCATAATATCCATTCCAAGAGTGGATGTCCTGATAATTCCATCTGTTTGTGAAAGCAGGCCAGTCTCTGCACTTTGCCAGACTCCCTAGCAGCCACCTTCTGTTCGACTTTGTTCATATTATAGGCCAATAAATTATCATTGGTCGTTTTGTAGGGTTGTATATCCAATACGTACTGGGTTTAGACCCCAGTTTACTCTACAGCAGCTTCTAGTGCTTATAAGATTATCTTTCGCAATGGAACATATTCTTTATGTGAGGTGTTCATAATAGTTTTCCATCCAGGGCTACCTCTAGATACACTACAACCCTCTCTAAAGTTTCATCAAGAAACATAATTTTTCAGTATGTGTGCTGGACATGCTTCCCCATAAATAATACTACACCAATTTTCGTGGGGCTCGTCTTTAAATACTTCTCACAATGTTCAGTGCACATAGGTTTAACAGTAGTAGCAAATTTTCTAAGTCTTACTATGAATAGATCGTCCACTTATTCTTTTCAAGAGTAGTCTCCCACATTCAGCTCATCTATGAGTTCATTCACCACTAGGTTCTTCACCTCTAACCATTTACTTGAAGGTCGTATTACTAGACATCCAGGAAGAGACAGAGAGCATCCAGAAAGGGTAGTGCTTTTTCCACCTTCCCAACAAGTTGTTGAAGTGTTACTTCACATGATTTGCTTCGCAAGTATTATGAAAATGTGGCAGTTCATAGATAAAATTATGTATTCACAACAACAAAAAATATGTCTGCAGAAAACAAAAACGTGGCATTATGAATTTAGCAGTACCTCAAGGTTTTCGCTTTAACACTAAGGGTTATTAAAAGAAGCAAGACGAATTTTGCTAGAGCGTTGTCTTACGATTCTCTCATTGAATTTGTATCTGCCTGCTTGTAGCTCTGCTACAAAACAATTAAAAATCTGGCTTTCGGTGAGGCTCGAAAGGCGAACAGAGGCTGCATGCACCTGACAGGCATGCACGTTACCTACGAGCTAGCGAATAGGTGCGGCGTCTTCCACTTACTTATTGACCCAGTAAGCGCTATGGCAGATAAACCGCAACATAAGAGGCGACAGTAGTTGTATTTCTCATGTGGAACGACTTTCGTGGACTCAAAAGGATTAACTGATATCCTTATGTCACGTCTCAAGCGAAAATCACTCAGTATTAAATTGAAATGACACGATAATATCAAGTGAATTTAGCAGGAGAGTTCTGTGCCATCAAGGAAGTAACTCGTCGGTCGCAGAGTTGCCAAACATATTCTGCGCTGTTACCAAGTTTCAGTTATACTGCCAGGAAGGATACCAGCTGATATGTTCTGTGAGTGACCTCGGAAGTGACTATAGCTTCGTTTCAAAGTTGGGGGTGGCAAGATCCTCATTATATGTCAATGAGTCTTATTCGCATTTCTGTAACTAGGTTTAGGGGCTAGAGTGCAATTACTTGTAATACATCGATGCACTGAATGCAAACTAAATGTTATAAATTAATAACTACGGAAATTATTTGTGTTTTACTGACTTAATCGGACAGAAACCTTGAAAGCGTATTCACCAGACGCGATTCACAGTTTTGGAACTTCTCCAGTGGTTGAGTTGGCAATGTATATTTGCTGTACAATATTATTACTGAGATCACTGTCATTGGCACGTCCACCAGAAGGCAGACATGGCCTGGCTTATTGTTGTCAGATTTCCTGACGGATATTCTGCCTGTGTTCGAAACGTGAAGACTTAGGGTGAATTCGAACATTTCATATGGCGAAAATTTGATGTTTCTATTCTTCCAGCTCTAACATTCAAATAACAGTTACAATAAGCGGCAGAAAAGCGCCTGTGAATCAACAGTTAATAATGCAATCATAATTAGCGGAATCTGACAAATTCCATCTGTCATCTGATAATTGTGAAAAACTACTTTTTTCATCTTCACAGCACCACAGTATGAACTCAAGGGTTTCATAGGATACCTATACTTAATTTCGTTGTGATCGTTTTCAATGACAGTACGGGAGGAGCAAAACCATCTGACTTGAAACATACTTTTCCAGAGGGATTTGAATCTTTGGCTACAGTTGCAGTAGCACGTCCAATAAGGTATCAAGAATGTGAGCACTCACTCATTGCTATAGTATAGGCTAGGGCAGAGAGAAGCAGGTTTACTACAAAGTAAACGATGAGAGACACAGTCGCTGTCACTTATTAAACAGGAATTGTTCAGAAAATTACAACTATATCTAGTGAAATGAGAAGTTTGATGCAGCTCCAGTCCGGCACTATCACTGAGTTGCCAACCATTTTCCGAATAGCACTTAAGATAAAAATGTGTGTGTGTGTGTGTGTGTGTGTGTGTGTGTGTGTGTGTGTGTGTGTTCTTTCGGACATTTCCGAAAGAACAGACACTACGAATCGAAATAGACAGCCTTGTTAATCAATTACAGATTGAAGGACAGATGTCCAGGCTGTCATGCGCATTAAAATAGAACAACGGCATCAGATGAAAATTTGTGCCTGACCAGGTTCGAACCCGGATTCGTAGTGTCTTTCCTTTCGGACATGCTCGAAAGAACCGCGCATGTGGTATGCGGCAAAGATGCGAATTCGCGTCTGACGAGGAGCGTGTGTAGATAGGTGCTGAAAAGAGGTTGGCTGCTGCGTCCCGACAGTGCCCACCGTTGGAGGTTCGAGTCCTCCCTCCGACATGGGTGTGTGTGTTGTCCACAGCGTAAGTTAGTTTAGGTTAGATTAAGTAGTGTGTAAGCTTAGGGACCGATGACCTAAGCAGCTTGGTCTCATAAGTTCTGACAACGAATTTACAAAATTTTAAATCCAAAATACTGCGTCTCGGTTCTTACAATAGTGCAATAGGTGCGCACTGGTTAGCTGTAACTGAAGAGAGACTCCAACTCGGATTGTGGTTAAGAGCATATTAACTTAAATTGTGAATATATTTCTGAATGAATGTTTGTTATGTAGTTTCCGTCACCCTTTTCACTGTTATAAGTTATGTTCTACAAGGAACGCACGCCATTGGAGGCGGCAATCTGTAATTTATTTTACCTTAATTACTACTTCAACTTTTTCCACAATTTAAAGGTATATATGGGTGCAAACATGGAATACATGGGAATAATGCAGCTGCTCAGTGACAGGTATGGGGGAGCCATTGAGGCCAGGCCTCGGATCTTCGACCCCTGCCCTCTCTGCCTCCGCCTACCTGGTGCTAAAAGTCTTCTCAAACTTCAAAAATAAATAAATAAATAAATAAAATAAAATAAAAAAATAAAAAAAATAGTGCAGTGATCAGCATGTCTGTCTAGTAAGCAGGAGGTCCAGGTTCGAAGCCCAGTCGGTCACACATTAATCTGCGTCTTAGCTGTATTTCAACGCGCTCTGACAGTGTGGACGTTGGTCCTTCGATATTTAAGATGCAATTGTTTTTTGAGGCAATACAGGTGATTTGCGAACATTTGTCTTGCCATCAGTGTAACGGGACTTCAACGGCATCCAACCCTTAAGTCACTGCTTTGTGCCGGCGCTAAGCCATGTCATATATATGCGAATCAGATTGTAGTTAATATTTAGTCAAATAACGAATGGTCAGTATACAAGTATCCCGGCCGAGGTGGCCGAGCTGTTCTAGTATGAAGTGCACGCACAATTGCGTTGCCTGCCGCATGGATTCTGTGAAGTGTTGTGGCAGCTGGCAGTCATTGCTGAATACAGACATTTGCAAATAACCCCACTACTTTATAGGAAATCGTCTTTGTTGTATTTTTTCCATACCGTAATTAGCACAATAACATAAGGCTTGTTCTGCTGAAGAACTTGATGCCCACAACTCCTTAAATAAGAATCTCCTAGCGGGAGTAATGCATGAAAGGAGACAGACTGTTGGACAAAAGAATGGACAGCTCCCTGCTTTTTGCGTTTCCGATAGCGCCTACGATAAGAATCTGGTGTCATACATAGACTTACTAAGGTGTCATATTATGCTTCACAACTTAAAACTGTTTATTTTTTTACTTCATACTAAAACAAAAGTTATGATATGAGAAGAGGAAATGACTGATATGCTTCTCAGGAACTTTAGTTTTTCGTGTTTTTTTCTCACTTCATACTAAAACAAGGGCGTTACTATGAGAAGAGGAAATGAAATATACGCTTCCAAGACATAATATTTCCTTGTGTGCTACTACTGCATACATGAAAGCCCTGCAATTAGTTTTTGTATGTTGGATAAATTTTGATATAACCACACATTCCTTTGTGAGAAGGTTCCTATTTTCTTGGGATTCAAATAGAGTGGACATTTCATCACTGGTTAATATTCTGATGACTAATGACATGATACCCGTTGCAATTGCTCCATGGTACCTGTGAGTAGAGTCTCACGTTGGTTACTATAAGAGCACGCAGGCAGTGATATTCGCTCACTGCAGTCAGAGCCAAGGTGATTTCTTTCTGTTTATGGGGAAGCGTCTGCTGCAGTGTCCACGGTCAGCCAACATAAACAAATCGCGGCGGCATTGGGCACTGCTAATCGCTGCACTTGTCGCGAGCCTCGACAACAAGAGCGCACTGTCTCTGCTAACGATACTATGGAGTTAATACATCTTACTTAACGTAACGTAATATGCAGGTCGTGGGTTGGGTAAAAATTCAGTTTGTATCTCCCCATCGCATTAAAATACTTTACAGTCATATGTGATGCAATATTTATTGTTGGTTGTCTCTCTAATGTTAATAGTATTGATTCAGATGGTGCGTGAACACGAAAACACACACACACACACACACACACACACTAACAGTCATTGATTCCAGTGAGGGTGACAACTACTGTGTGTTGAACAACACATGCACCAGTCAATTCCTCAGTTGGCGTCGAGTGGATGAGATTTTTCAATTACCTTGCATTGCAAGAATTGTAAGGAGGAGGCTGAAAGTAAATGGACTTGTATCTAAACAGCTGCGACAAAGCAAAGCTTGACCGACTATCAGATAATTGTCCACATGGGGCTCAAATGGTTCAAATGGCTCTGAGCACTATGGGACTTAACATCTATGGTCATCAGTCCCCTAGAACTTAGAACTACTTAAACCTAACTAACCTAAGGACATCACACTACAGCCAGTCATCACGAGGCAGAGAAAATCCCTGACCCCGCCGGGATGTCCACATGGGTTTTGTGGACGAGTATACTTTTAGTAACCAACCCACCCACGATCGTTACGTAAGATTTCTCGAAGGCGTAGGGGCATTGATTTCATTAAGTCGTCGACAGTGTAGCGTGATGGTTTACTTCCCACCATACGTTTTCTATATTCGTCCAAAGGTCGCTTGCATTTGTAGGTCCACATGGCAATGACCTTGTTACCTCTGCCCACATATTCTCTATCTGGTTGATGTAAGGTGATCGTGGAACAAACGGCAACAGCTTTATCCTCTCTTGGCCCTGAAACCAATCTCGCACTGCTCTGCTATGATGGATGGGGCTCTGCTCCTGTAAATAAACTGTTATCTCTTTCGTTCATATATTTATGTTTAAATAACATATTAGTAATAAGCACATTGTATTATTATTTTCCACAGTGTTTAAGAATTCAGGCCCTGTCATAAATAAGTGATCTAGATTAAACCGTCCGATTAAGAATGTGGTTTACCCAGTCTATCAAATGATGAGAGTCGTATTCGGATATCCACATTAAGCCTGACTGACTGAATCCGATTAGAACGATCTGGTATCGAAATTACAGAAATCGGATAATTTGAACGTCTGTATTGCAACAATGCTGCGCACATAAATTCCTATGATGGAGTAACAGGTAGCAACTGCCCAAGAAAAAGTGAGAAATATGTCTACTAGCAGCAATGTAACGTAATTATAACCCATATTTATGTGATGGAAATACTGAGTCGAACAATGCACATCTATTTCAGTGGTGGGAAGATGCACCATAACGGATTTGCTGATGACATAATGACAATAATAATAATAATAATAATAATAATAATAATCCCATGGGGCCGATTGGGGAAACCCTCCCCCATACGGGTGGTACCGAGGAAATCAAATACTTGGGGTGAACCAAATACCAACACAATCCTCAACGACTACTCAATCCGCTGAACTCAAAATCGACGCACGCCTGAGTGAAAACCACCGGTACTCTGGTTACCATCTGTTAGCTCAATGAGCTCGGCTGAAAATATTTGCTTCCAAAGGCTTCAACACCCTCTGGTCCTGTCCGGTCCTGGTATTACCCAGGCCAAACCAATGAAACACAAGCAAACATGAACTGTGCAAACTGTCGACAGGCGACATTTGCAGTTTCGGATTCTGGGGAGGCCAGGTTAGCACGGCAGAGAATATTGAAGACCTCTTGTAAATTTCCGTACAAGCAGATAACATGCATTTGAGAACTACAGGCCGCGCGGTCTAAGGCGCAGCAGTCATGGATTGTTCGGCTGGTCCCGGCGGAGGTTCGAGTCCTCCCTCGGGCATGTGTGTGTGTGTGTGTGTGTGTGTGTGTGTGTGTGTTTGTCCTTAGGATAATTTAGGTTACGTAGTGTGTAAGCTTAGGGACTGATGACCTTAGCAGTTAAGTCCCATAAGATTTCACACACATAAGAACTTTTTTTTTATAACAAAACATCTATACGAAAACTAAATAGTCTCACATAATAAATCGACCGACAAAAAATTCTCATCATTGCTCTTCAAGAATCACGACTAACTGACAATGAAACCTCGCATTACGGAAACCATTGCATCTTCAAGAGCAAAATGCAACAAATGGTCGCGAAAGGCGTACCAATCTTGGCCATGGCATTTCTCGAACACAGATCTATCATCAGTTCTGCCAAAGAAATCACACCCGTCAACAATCGACTTATGACTATGCTCATCAGAGCCCCAGTAAAAAATAAACACTCATCAATGCACATGTCCCCACCAACATCTAAAATAAGAAAAACACCAAAAATGTCGAAAAATTCTGGAACACACTCGAAAATACTATGAGCAATATTCACCAAGATTACGGGAAAATACTAAAGGGAGACTTCAACACTCTATTTGGAACAGAAAAAACCTGTAGAAAAATCATTGGTAGAAATTCATCACATCGAAACGCTTAAACCAACGGCACACGTCTGACTGATATTTGCCAACAATTTAACCACAAAAGGATGTCTTCCCACTATAGGAACATACCATTTCTCAGGTAACATGTTTGGCTACCAGGTGCAAGATGCTGTCGTTCGCCTTTCTAGACTCGCTGAAAGCCAGATTTTTTATTCTTTTGTAGTAGAGCTACAAGCAGGCAGATACAAACTCAATAAGGGAATCGTAAGACAGCGCTCGAGCAAAATTCGTCTTGGTACTTTCAGTAACCCTTACTGTCAGAGTGAAAATCTTACGGTACTGCCAATTTCATAATGCCACTTTTGTTTTCTGCGGACATATTTTTTGTTGTTGTGAATACATAATTTTGTCTACGAAATGCCACATTTTCATAATACTTGCGAATGATACAGGAAATGAAGTAAATACAGATCTTTTCGAAGTCAAAAGTTGGTAATATCCTACTAATTCGTGTTAAAATGCGATCAATCCTCTTACAGACACTTAATGCTTCGCTACAGTCTGGAACCACGCGACCACTACGGTTGCAGGTTCGAATCCTGCCTCGGGCATGGATGTGTGTGATGTCTTTAGGTTAGTTAGGTTTAACTAGTTCTAAGTTCTAGGGGACTGATGACCTCAGCAGTTAAGTCCCATAGTGCTCAGAGACCTTTGAACCATTTTGGAACTTAATGCTTTATTAGGATAGACTGCCGTCATGATGTTTCTGTAGTAAGCTGAACATAATTTCTCTTAGTAAAGTGAATATTTTATTTGCATTTTCCATTAGTTTACTAAACGCAACAGTAATCATCAAAGAGAAATTAATCAGCAGCTGAATTTTCTTTCACGATATCTACAACAATCTGACAATGCAACAGTTGTTTACAAATTCTACGCCCATAGAAACCTACTTCTTTTAACGATGTCATTAAACCATAGTAGTTTTAAGAGTATTTTCGTCTAGAAATGAATTGCATTGACGGTTGAACGATCAAGAGCGCTAAAGGTAATATTTTACGAATATATGACGAGAGGGACAAGTGCTGGAGAGAGGACTTCCCTATCAATACAAGTGCCTGAGAGACGACTTTCCTATCAATCTCCTGGATAGTTTTGTTTCTCAGATCAACAGAGTGAGTTATCATGCAGTAGCACAGATGATGTAGTTTTGTTGCTCGACTTTCTTACACTGCGACCGAAAGGTGTCTCAGTTGTTGACAACAAATTCCAGCTGTGTTGCACACACCCCTTGGGGCAGAATTCGTAGTCCAAAACACACTTATGGAGCTATCAAATGTAAAATATTATGTTCACACTACTCTTTGCTCTAGTCTACGTCTTTTGGTGGGGCTCAGCCTTTCATTTCTTCTTAGGAAGTTAACGATAAAGGCATCATAACACGTCACCAGTAACAGTACTGCAAAGGAATGTTCAATGAGCGACCTGATGACGTTCAATAATAGTCACTCCGTTGATTTTTGTTGTTTCGAATTAGAGCATGCAGTACTCCTACACCAGACTTCTGAACTTTGCCTGTTGAATGCAAATGTCGCATGATGGTAAAATGTCACATATATCAGTAGTCGAGATTTCCTTAATGTGGAAATCATTCATGCCACATAGATCTTTGTTGAAACAAGAATATCTTTTTCTGGCGTATTTTTCCCAAAAGCACTCGCTCCACGCACAGTTCAAATCTTTCTAGCTGCCTCCTCTACATTCACCCCTCTGTTATACCAAAAGTAAACGTTGTGTTGCAGATGTTACACCTTTTTCCACTTGCGACTCAATTTTACAATGCTTAACTGCAGTTCATGATTTTCAAGTATGCAAAATCCAATGCTTAGCTGCAAGATGATAACTAGAACTTCAAATGCGAAAATGGCATTGATACATACACTGACAGCGTGGCGCCGTCTTCACATGGGCGGCGCCGGATTTCAGGCGGCGGGTGGCGTCTGGCCGGTGGCCGGTGGCCGGTAGCCGGTGCAGCGCGAGGAAACGCTCAAGCGTAAGCTGTTCTGATCGCGACGCAGCCACGAGCTGTCCTGCGGAATTGTTTCTGGAATACTTGTTATTGCGGGTGGGTAGAATGTTAAGCGAATTGTCTTCGATGTTCAATCAGACTCATAACTTTAGACCGAAATGTGGTTAAAAAAAAAAAAAAAAAAAAAAAAAACACAGTTGGACGCGAACATGCGCCTGTAAGTTTAGAATGCGCAACGATTACCGCAAGACCACGGGCTCACTCCAGCCATATCAACTCGGAAGTAGACAACACTTCCTCGTAACACTTCCGCATCTTACAGTGTTGCCAGATTGTGCAGATGGCCGGACTTGGAGTTGTCAGGGGCGGTCAGTTTTATTGGGCACCAAAAGTGAACGACTCGGACTTAGTCTCTGTGGCGGCCGGCCGGCGGTCAGTTTTTATGTCTAAGACTGTACGTCCGCATGCAGCGGGAGTGACACAGGACTCGCTTCAGCGGTCTCAGTGGGAAATGTTTCAACGTCCCCCATACAGTTCGGATTAAGCCCCAGGCGATTTTATTCCCCAAACTGAAAGATTTTTCTAGTGGACAATGCTACGGAAGTGCTGATGAACTTAAAGAAGCCGTTAATCAGTGGTTTAACAACCTGGCGGCAATTGAGTATGCAGAAGACATAAAAAAGCTGGTAAAACGGTACGATAAGTGCCTAAATTTGAACAGTGACTACATAGAAAAGTAACTTGTGTATCAAATCGTATGCTTCGTTTAATTATACCAAACAAAAATTTCTCTAGGAAAAAACTTCCTTTACTTTCCGAATGACCCTCATACAATATACGCTAAAATATATATCCCATGTCCGTCCAAACGTTAATTCGAGCATCGTATACATATTCGAAGTAAATCAATCAAGAACTTTTCGAAATTTTTGATAACAATGCTAAACAACGGCCTGTCTTAACAGTAGTACAGATTACAAGTCCATTTTCTCCACACAAGTACCCTTATAATTAACTGTGGCATAAGGCTCAAATCGTCCTAGAGTGGTTTGAGGAGCACTTACGTGATGTCTTAGCCATGGAATTCATCTGATTTGAATCCATCTGGGACGCTATTGGATGTCAGCTCTACATACGTAATTTACGGGAGTTGTGTTTAAATCTATGGTGTCAGATATCTCCGGAAACCTAAAATAATACGCTATAGCAAATTTGACCTACCGGTAGTCCTTAACAGTTATGCCGAGAGCAGTGTAAGCTGTAATAGCAGACCCTTGCTATCGTGAGCGTTTGCAACTTTGGTCAGCAAAAGACTTGCCACACAAACACCCTTGTTTAAGGAAGCACATCTGTATTCGTCTGAAATGACTTAGAAACCCTAAGGAAACATCAGATGTCTATACTACTCTTACAGACACATATCATGGAGACCAATGCAACTACCCCTTTCAATCTGAGCACTTCTCTCTTGAAATCTTCTATACAAGCCGATTTTGAGATGAAATTCGCTGATTTCGATGTAAAATTTAAAGATTTACCGTATACGAGCACACAGCCTTAAGTACAAGGCCTCCCTGTTTGGTTGCAGGACAACACTTACTGGTTTGTTTTTTGGCACGAAATGAAACTTGACAATACACGACTCTTAATGAAATGGCGCTCCACAGACTAAACAAATAAAATCATAACCAACTTCAGGCTGAAGAGTAACATTTTTTGGGACACCAAGAGACGATATCTCGGCGAATTTTTAGCTCGAGGATTCACTATTAATGCCGATGCCTACTGGGAGATGTTACAAAAAGTTCATTGGGTTATTCAAAACAAACTGCCGGGACTGCTGCCAGGGGAAGTTTGTTTACTGTGCAGCAAAGCCCGGCCACAAACAACGTGAGACGCGAGAAGTGTTTCAGTCCACTAGGGAAGTTTCGGAGCATCCACGGCACAATGCCAGTTTCACATAATGTGATATCTCTTTGTTTACAAAAATAAAGTAACACATATGGGCGCTACGATTTCTACGTACGAGAATTATATTCAGAGAGCCGCCAGTACAACTGCATGACATTGGAATAAAGAAGATCGTGCTCAGGTTTAGAAGATGTATTGACAATGGTACAGATTTGTGGTTTACAGCACCTAAGGTATTTCCTAAAAATACACCCAGTTGCTACGAAAATATACAGGAGCACTAATTTAATGTGACACGGATAGTGATAGGAACTTGTCCTCAGGAAATCTGGAACAGGGTGGCTGAACGAGGATCTGAACATTGTGGTTCCCGAAAGCGAATCTGATGGGCACTATAGTAACAAGTATTGCTTTATGACGAATTTTATAAAACTAGAGAGCAAAGTCAGGTGGCACGGTTTCCTATCTTGTGACCGGGAATTATACTGCAGGCGATTACTTCCGTGTCTCTAGCATACGAAAGTAAATTATTCGCTCCCGTCACAGATAGCGAGGCATAGACAGAGGCAGAGGGCAAATATTTTTGTGGTTGAAGAGATTCCAATAACCGAAATCCAAACGGCAAACAGATAGCAAATTATGACTTACGTTTCTCATCGTCAGATTATGCTCCCAAGGTGCAAAGTTAGTTTACAAAACTTGTCATAAAGTCCTGTCGGATATAGCTTGGCGGCTCCGTTCGTGGTTTCCGGACACGATATAGACAACGCTATATTTCTCAACCATACGATATAGCAATCAACACTATACTGTAACACATCTGACAAATCACAATCTGCACAGCAACCACCAGCATCAAATAAAGGTAGGAGGTAGGTGCCGGCATACCTTATCCAGCAATACCTTACATAAAAGGCAGGTTTTGGTTTAACGTCAGCAGCGTTGTCATTTCAAGGAAAACCTATATCGGAGAGGCTGAATAGGGATTTCAAATCAGATCCTTCCGAATACGATAACACTGGTCTTGCGTCGTCGTCGTCGTCGTCGTCGTCGTCGTCGTCGTCGTCGTCGTCTACAGTCCGAAGACTGGTTTGCTGCAGCTCTCCACGCTGTCATCATTTTCTTCGATACTTCCTGTGCAACCCCTAGCCAATTTCAGAAAAATTGGACGATTGATTCAAGAGAAAGAGGTTCACAAACTGAGCAAGTCAATAACGCGGGCACTGATTAATACAGTTGTTGGCTGTCCTCCTGACGGATATCGTGCCAAATTATGTGCAATAGACGTGTTAGATCGTCGAAATCGCGAGCTGGTTGCACGACTCCGCACATAATGCTCCAAACATTCTCAATTGGAGAGAGAGCCAGCGACTTTTGTGGACGAGGTTGGGTTTGGCAAGCACAAAGACAAGCAATAGGAACTCTTGCCGTGAGAGGGCGGGCACAATCTTGGTCAAATTTACGCCCACAACGGCTTGCCACGAAGGGTAACAAAACGGGCCCTAGAAAATAGTCGACGTATCGCTGTGCTATAAGGGTACCACGGATGACAAGCAAAGGGTCCTGCTAAGAGCAGAAATGGCACAGCAGATCATCACTCCTGATTTTCGGGCGACAGTGGGGTTGGTATCCCACCAGTGTCCGGGCCGTCTCCACACACGTATTCGCTGGTCATCCGGCCCAGTTCGAAGCGGGATCATAACTGAAGGCTATTAGATTCCTGGCCGGAGGCATGTCTGGAGACGCCCCGACAGTGGTGGAATAACAACCTGACTGTCACCCCCTCCCCATACGGCCCGGCAACCAGGAGCAGTTATTCGGCTTAGCATTGACTGGTAGAGATGTCAGATGTCCTCCTGAGGGATAACGTGCTAATTGGCGCGTCAGATCGTCAAAACCCCGAATTGGTTGGGGGTTGGTTGGTTGGCTTGAAAGAGGGAGGAAGGGACCACGCTGCTAAGTCATCGGTCCCTTGTTCCGAATAAAACAATGTCACAAGGGTGAGAATAAAACACGAGAGACAGACAACAAAATGGCTCTGAGCACTATGGGACGTAACATTTGTGGTCATCAGTCCCCTAGAATTTAGAACTACTTAAACCTAACGAACCTAAAGACATCACACACATCCATGCCCGAGGTAGGATTCGAACCTGCGACCGTAGCGGTCACGTGGTTCCAGACTGAAGCGCCAGAACCGCACGGCCACACCGGCCAGCAGACAGACAACACAAAACGGAGAGAAAGGAAAACCACAAGAACGACGGAAGAGCAACGAACGCCTAAATGGACAAAAGAGGAGAAGAAAACCACAGGAACGCAAGAAACAGGTAGAAGAGATTAAAACGACAAAACAGATTAACATGGCTGAGAATAAAATGGAGAAGCCAGCCACTCTACAGCACACTAAAACCTCTACCCTAAAAACACTATGGTGGAGGACACACAGGGACAGAGGACATACACTAAAACTTGGATCAAATGATAAAACGCGCCCTCACGAATAAAACGTAAAACTAAATCAGCCAATGAAGAGTAGCCATATAAAATTAGCGGCAACGAGTCCGGTAACCGAAGATTTCGTCGCAGGGCAGTCAACGTGGGACAGTGCACCAGAATATCAGCCACTGTCAACCGGGCGCGCATCGACACCGAGGCGGATCTTCGCGGCGAAGGGGGTAGCCGTGGATCGCCCAAGCGTGGCAAATGCGGAGCCGGCAGAGAACCTCGGAGTCCCTGCGAGAAGCCCTGATCGAGGACTTTCACACATTCTTGGTCCCCTTAATGGCTCAGTTTGTTGTGCGTACTGAGATTTCACCATTCCGTCTCTCAAAGCTGAAAAACCTTGCGGCGTAAAAACGAACGCAGGTCAGTTGCGGGGATGCCCATATCCAGAAGTGGTTTCCGTGTAGCCAGTTTGGCCAGCCTGTCAGCAAGTTCTTTTCCTGGGATTCCGACGTGACCAGAGGTCCAGACGAACACCACTGAACGACTGGACCGTTCCAGATCATAGACAGACTCCTGGATGAAAGCAACCAAAGGATGACGAGGGTAGCACTGGTCGGTAGTTTTCAGGCTCCTCAAAGAGTCCGTACATAAAAAAGAAAATCACCAGAGCATGAACGTAGATACTGAAGTGCACGAGAAATGACCACCAAGTTTGCAGTGAATACACTGCACTCATTGGGTAAGGAATGCTGTTCAATATGGCCGCCGTTAACGTAGGCAAAGCCAACGCGACCATCAGCCATCGAGCCGTCGGTATAAACCACTTCAGAGCCCCGGAACACGTCATGAATCGAGAGGAAGTGACAGCACAGAGACTTAGGGCCACGTGGAAAGTCCAGACGAAGCTGCGGCCGAGGCGTACACCTTAGAGGCGTACGTGAACGGACGGCAAGTAGAGGTGGTAAAGGGTCGGACTCCAGTTCAGAGAGAAGGGACCGCACGCGAACCGCAATCGTTAGCCCCGACCTTGGCCGCCGATGCGGGGCATGGATTGCCACGAGCAGGAAATGGGAACGGTAATTCAGATGCTCAGGAGAACCACGAATGTGTGCTTCGTAACTGGGGAGCAGTTGTGCACGTCTGATTTGCAATGGAGGGACCCCAACCTCTACCAGTACACTGGTCACCGGACTCTTCCTAAAAGCTCCTGTCGCTAGTCGAACCCTGTAGTGGTACACAGGGTCGAGTAAATGCAACGCTGACGGCACTGCGAACCATAAACCACTCTCCCACAATCAATTCGGGATTGGACAAGGTCTCTGTAGAGCTGCAGCAGCGTAGAGCGATCTGCACCCCAACTGGTTTTGCTCAGGCAATGGAGGGCATTGAGGTGCTGCCAGCACTTCAGCTTAAGCTGACGAAGATGAGGAAGCCACAACAATTGAGCGTCGAAAACCAGTCCTAAAAATCGATATGTCTCCATTACAGTGAGTAGATCGCTATGAAGGTAAAGTTCTGGGTCCGGATGAATGATACGATGCTGACAGAAGTGCATGACACACGACTTTGCGGCTGAAAACTGGAAGCTGTGGGCTAGAGCCCATGACTGCGCCTTGTGGATGGTTCCCAGTAGATGATGCTCAGCAACATCAGTCCTGGAGCAGCAGTACGAAATGCAGAAGTCGTCTGCATACATAGGTGAGACAGAGGGCCTGACAGCTGCTGCTAGACCATTAATGGCCACTAAAAGTACACACACACTTGATACAGAGCCCTGTGGGACTCCATTCTCCTGGCTATGGATGGAACTATGGGAGGCACCAACTCGGACACGGAAAATATGGAGCGACAGGAAGGTTTGGATAAAAATCGGGAGAGGGCCCCGGAGACCCCACTCATGCAATGTGGCAAGGATATGATGTCGCTAGGTAGCCTTGAATGCTTTACGTAAGTCAAAAAAGACGGCAAACAGGTGTTGGCATCTGGATATGGCTGTTCGGATGGCAGACTCGAGGGACACAAGATTATCAGTGGTAGAGTGACCCTGGCGGAAGCCACACTGACATGGAGCCAGTAGGCCACGTGACTCCAGGACCCAACCCCACCGCCGACATACCATACGTTCCAGCAGCTTACAAAGAACGTTGGTGAGGCTGATGGGCCGACAGCTATCCACATCAGGCGGGATTTACCGGGTTTGAACACTGGAATGATGGCGCTCTCCCGCCATTGCGACGGAAGGACGCCATAGCACCAGATCCGGTTGAAGAAGACGAGGACACGTCGATGGTAGTCAGATGAGAGATATTTAAGCATCTGCTTGTGGATCCAATCTGGCCCAGGAGCTGTGTTGGGGCAATGTGCAAAGGCACTGAGGAGCTCCCACTATGTAAAGGGCACATTATAGGATTCACTGTGGCGTGTAGTGAATCAGAGGACGTTCCCTTCCAGCCGCCGTTTGAGAGTGCGATAGGCTGGGGGGGGTGGGGGTGGGGGGGGAGGGGGGGGCAATTCTCCGACGCAGAGGTTCGAGCAAAGTGCTCGGCAATCGCGTTTGCGTCGGTAGATAACACGCCATTTATGGTACCACCGTGGACCCCAGTTGGGGCCTGGTACCTGACAAGACGTTTGATCTTTTTGCCCAGACTTGGAAAAGTGACGTATGGCACCCAATGGTCGAAATGTATCTCTCCCAACACTCCTGCTTCCGTCGTTTGATAAGGTAATGAACATGGGCACGGAGCCGTTTAAAGGCTATGAGGTGCTCCAGGGAAGGGTGCCGCTTATGCCGCTATAGAACTCGCCGACGCTCCTTAATTCCTTCAGCGACTTCCGGCGACCATCAAGGGACTGCCTTACGCCTCGGGCACCCTAAAGAGCGAGGGATCGCGTTTTCTGCCACAAAAACAATTGTTGTAGTCACCTGCTCAACCATCACATCGATGTTCCCGTCTGGGGGAGATACAGCAGTGACAGCAGAGGTGAAAGCATCCCAGTCTGCCTTGTTTAAAGCCCATCTGGGCAGGCGTCTGTGTACCTGACACTGGGGCAGATGGGGATGTGGTCACTACAACACCGGTCGTCATGTGCTCTCCAGTGGATAGATGGGAGAAGTCCTGGGCTGCAAATAGATAAATCAATGGCCGAGTAACTACCATGAGCCACACTCAAATGTGTGGTGGCCCCAGTGTTTAAGAGGCAGAGGTCTAACTGAGACAGTAAATTTTCCACATCTCTGTCTCGACCAATAAGCACGGTGCCACCCCAAAAGGGGTTATGAGCGTTAAAATGTCCCAAGAGTAGGACAGGTTTAGGGAGTTGATCAATCAGTGCAGCCAATGCGTTCAGGGGTACTGCACCATCTGGAGGAAGATATACGTTGCAGACAGTTATTTCCTGTGTTGTCCTTATTCTGACAGCCGCAGCTTCAAGAGGGGTTTGACGGGGCACAGGTTCACTGCATACTGAGATCAGGACATAGACATAAACTCCATCTGACACTTTATTATAGTCACTATGGTTCTTGTAATATCCCATATAGCTGTGGAGGGTAGGGGTCTGCATATCCCGGAACCAAGTTTCCTGAAGGGCAATGCAGAAAGCATGTGTAAAGCTCAAGAGTTGCAGTAGCTCAGCCAGGTGGTGGAAAAATCCGCTGCAATTCCACTGGAGGATGACATTTCGTGAGGCTGGGATGGCATGAAGCGTGGAAGGAGGCAGGTTATGCCTCAGGGTCACCTGCTCCACCAATTATTGGTAGCGACTTCTATGGTGGGTGAGGCATCAGTGAGATCCAAGTCTGTGGGGAATGCTAAGATCTCCACCACATCCTCAGATGCACAACTGATAGGGAGTGGTGGTGTTGGGGTCACCAGAGGGTCCTGTTTCTTACCAGACTTCCTGTTTTGCTTGCTCTCTCGCTTCTCTTTAGGGGCTTGCTGGGATGATTTCTCCAAAGCAGCTTCAGGCACGGAGGAAGACCATGAAGCTCTTTGTCCCGCAACTTTTGGCTCCTTGACCCACTGGCGAGTGTCTGTTGCAGCATTAGTGGAGACCTTGGGAGAGAGGGCCCCAAGGGACCCCTTCCACACGAGAGGAGCCGGAGGAGGCTGTTGTTTCACCAGCAGGGGTGAGGGGACCGATGTCTCCTGCGTTTGGGAGGGCCTTGCTCCCGAAGTAGGTGTTTTTGGAGCAACAGAGGAACATCTGCCCTCTAACACAAAGGGGCGGAAGTATTTGGGTGGCCCAAAGGACCCACTGTTCCTGGCACAGCGTGAGGAATCACTGGCACTTGGGACAAAGATTGTGATGTAGCTGCAGCGTATGTCGACGTCAACTGAACGGGGTGTAATCTTTAAAATTTAAGTTTGGCCTCTGTGTAAGTCAATTGGTCCAGGGTCTTGTACTCCATGATTTTCTGCTCCTTTTGAATTACTGGACAGTCTGGCGAGCAGGGGGAGTGGTGCTCTCCACAGATGATGCAAGTGGGAGGTGGCGCACATGGAGAATCTGGGTGCAGTGGACGTCTGCAGTCTCGACATGTGGCGATGGAAGTGCAGTGGGAAGACGTGCCCAAACTTCCAGCACTTAAATCACTGTACAGGGGGAGGGATGTATGGTTTAATGTCACAGCGGTAAAGCATTACCTTGACCTTTTGAAACAATGAATTTTCCTCAAAGGTCAAGATGAAGGCACTGGTAGCAACCCTGTTGTCTTTGGGTCCCCTGTAAACGCACCGGATGAAATGAACAGCCCGCTGTTCTAAATTGGCGCTGGGCTCGTCTTCAGACTGCAAGAGGGGATTGCGAAGGAAAATGATGCCCTGGACCATGTTGAGGCTTTTGTGGGGAGTGACGGAAACAGAAATATCACCCAGTTTGTCACAGGTGAGTAACGCACTGGACTGGGCTGGGGATGCTATCTGAATCAAGACTGCGTCGTTTCGCATCTTGGACAGTGCTGTCACTTCTCCAAACTTATCCTCAAGGTGTTCAACGAAAAATTGAGGCCTCGTTGGTAGAAAGGAGTCCCCATCAGTTATGCTACAGACTAAAAACTGAGGCGAATACGGCTCTCTGTTCTGTAGCACTACGTTCCTCCCATGATGTAGTGAGGGAGGGAAACGATTTAGGGCCATACCTGTCGGAATTGTATTCGATCCTGCCCTTCTTAGAGACTGATGGTGCTGTACAGTCATTAGCAAGAGATGACTTAGCCTGCTTTATTGCGGGTCATCTGCCCTTATGCCACCCACTCCGATCAAGGACTCTCCCCACTGGCTCCACCCAGCCACAGCAAAGGCCAACTGGCATGATGGCCGTTGCTGGGAGTCCTGATGCCCCAGGGAGACAGGCATCTAGTGCTTGGCATACGTGGGGAGTTCACAGCTCAGCTCACGCATCAGCAGTGCAATCCCTGTGTTGTCAGGGGGGCTACCACCAAACAGGTACATGATGGCACCACCACAACAGACTGGCTACCGTACTGGATATTGGGCGCAAAGAAATCCAACATTGTCATGGGGGCGAAAGAGGACAGGAGACAACGGAAGGAGATGATATCCCGAAAAGTGTCATTGCCCAAATAGTTGAATCGCAGGTGGAGATACAAAGCCGTGACAAGAGATTCAGGAGATCGAGTCTAAGGGCACTACGGATTACCCATGCACCATGTAAGGCGACCTTCTCCATATGGCCCACACATCTGTAGAATTTTGAAAGTGACAGGTCAAACGATAGAATGGGACCTTAACTCATAGGGCCGAAAAGTTTGAGACTCCTTATAGTCGCCTCTTACAACTGGCAGGAATATCTCCGGCCTATTCTAACCCCCGGACCCATAGGGGGAGAACTGGTCGGAGGGCCCTGTCCGTAATGCTCCAAACGTTCCGAATTGGGGAGAGACTGGCGACCTTGCTGGCCGAGGTAGGTTTTGTGCAAGCACGAAGACGAGCAGCAGAAGCTCTCGCCGTTTGAGGGCGGGCATTATCTTGCTGAAATGTAAGCCCAGGATGGCTTGTCAGGATGGGCATCAAAACAGCACGTAAAATATCGTCGATGTACCACTGTGCTACAAGGATGCCGCGGATGACAACCAAAGGGGTGCTGCTATGAAAAGAAATGGCACCCCAGATTATCATTTGCAGGCATTTACGTAAATCCTTTTTGCGCTACAACAACGTCAATTCAGATTCTATATCATTTTTATGCGAAAAGTTTACCCGCATATTTTATGGGCATCTTTTAGAGTCTTTGTTACATAAATGCATACATATTTAAGGGACTACTAGAGTACGAAAATCCGGTCTCTAGTAATAACAACCGATGTGAAGGAATTCCAAGTCAACGAATAAAAATTCGAAGTAAATAGTATCTTCGTATTAAGATAATACCGAAGAATGTACCGTCGACATACTACATAATTATTGAGTCAGATGTATCGTACCATCTGCAAAGACCAATCGTCGTCGAATATGCTCTTTACCTTTCTAAAGTGCCCGTGTGTATTCTACTACCTAAATATACCACTATGTAATGTGGAATTAAATGTTAGATCTGACGTGAGGCGAACCCGCCTGTATAAAAGTAGACGGGGGTACTGTGCTTCCGGTAGAGAAGCAGTACAGCAGAATGGGTCGGCCACGAGAGCTCAGTGACGTCGAACGTGGTCTACACACTGGATAACAGGCAAGCAGCAGGACATTTCAAGCTGCCCAAGTCCACTGTTGGCGATGCAAATTAGAAGTAATATCGACAGCTGAACCGAGACCAGGCAGACATCAGGTACTGACGGACCGGGCGAGGTGGCGCAGTAGTTACCACACTGGACTCGCATTCGGGAGGACGACGGCCATCCAGAGTTAGGTTTTCCGTCACTTCCCTAAATCGCTCCAGGAAAATGCCGGGACGTTTCTTTTGAAACGACTCGACCGATTTCCTTCCCTAATCCGAGCTTGTGCTCCGTCGTTAATAACTTCGTTGTCGACGGGACGTTAAACACTAATCTCCTCCTCCTCTTCGAACGTTGCGGAGGGTGGTTGTACAGAAATGGCACGAAATCAGCAGAAGCAATCACACGTGAGATCCAAAGTGCTACCAGCAGTCCAGATATCGTGATGACTGTGCGTACAGACTAAAAGAGAATGGGATACAATGATCGAGCAGCATCTCATAAGCCACACGCATCTGCGACGCTACTGGACTGCTGATGATTCGAAAAAGAGTGACTTGGAGTGATAAATCACGTGGCATTCCTGTGTAAGGGTTTAGGTTTGGCGAATGTCTGGAGAACGTTACCTGGCATCGTGTGTAGTGCCAACAATGAAGTGCGAAGAAGATTGTGTTACGTTGTGGAGGTGTTTTTCGTGGTTAGGGAGTGGCCGAGTCATTGCGCTTAAGAAAAAGCTTCGTGTGGAAGATAGGAGCACATTTTACAGCATCTGTACTGCGTGCAGTAGAGTAACATTTCGGGGACGATGACTGACTGTGTCCGCACGACAGTGGTCCCTGTCGTCAAGCGACATCTCTGAGGCACTAGTTCGTGGAAATGGACTGACCTGCCCACAATCTCGAACTGAACGACACAGATCTTTGGGACTGATTGAGAAGGACAAATGCATCAATTGCAGACTAGGAACCGTGGTCCGAAATACGAAGTCAAATGGCCGGCCGGTGTGGCCGTGCGGTTCTAGGCGCTACAGTCTGGAACCGCGTGACCGCTACGGTCGCAGGTTCGAATCCTGCCTCGTGCATGGATAAGTGTGATGTCCTTAGGTTAGTTAGCTTTAAGTAGTTCTAAGTTCTAGGGGACTGATGACCACAGATGTTAAGTCCCATAGTGCTCAGAGCCATTTGAACGAAGTCAAATGTTTAATGGGACAACTCTCTCAGTGGAATACGAAATCCTACGACTCTTAGTTTGTACGATGTGTTGTTGTTGTCTTCAGTCCTGAGACTGGTTTGATACAGCTCTCCATGCTACTCTATCCTGTGCAAGCTTCTTCACCTCCCAGTACTTACTGCAACCTACATCCTTCTGAATCTGCTTGGTGTATTCATCTCTTGGTGTCCCTCTACGATTTTTACCCTCCACGCTGGCCTCCAATGCTAAATTTGTGATCCCTTGATGCTTCAGAACATGTCCTACCAACCGGTCCCTTCTTCTTGTCAAGTTGTGCCACAAACTCCTCTTCTCCCCAATTATATTCAACACCTCTTCATTAGTTATGTGATCTACCCATCTAATCTTCAGCATTCTTCTGTAGCACCACATTTCGAAAGCTTCTATTCTCTTCTTGTCCAAACTATTTATCGTCCATGTTTCACTTCCATACATGGCTGCACTTCATACAAATACTTTCAGAAATGACTTCCTGACACTTAAATCTATACTCGATATTAACAAATTTCTCTTCTTCAGAAACGCTTTCCTTGCCATTGCCAGTCTATATTTTATATCCTCTCTACTTCGACCATCATCAGTTATTTTGCTTCCCAAATAGCAAAACTCATTTACAACTTTAAGCGTCTCATTTCCTAATCTAATTCCCGCAGCATCACCAGATTTAATTCGACTACATTCCATTATCCTCGTTTTGCTTTTGTTGATGTTCATCTTATATCCTCCTTTCAAGACACTGTCCATTCCGTTCAGCTGCCCTTCCACGTCCTTTGCTGTCTCTGACAGAATTACAATGTCATCAGCGAACCTAAAAGTTTTTGTTTCTTCTCCATGGATTTTAATTCCAACTCCGAATTTTTCTTTTGTTTCCTTTACTGCTTGCTCAATATACAGATTGAATAACATCGGGGACAGGCTACAACCCTGTCTCACTCCCTTCCCAACCGCTGCTTCCCTTTCACGCCCCTTGACTCTTATAACTGCCATCTGGTTTCTGTACAAATTGTAAATAGCCTTTCGCTCCCTGTATTTTACCCCTGCCACCTTTAGAATTTGAAAGAGAGTATTCCAATCAACATTGTGAAAAGCTTTCTCTAAGTCTACAACAGCTAGAAATGTAGGTTTGCCTTTCCTTAATCTGTTTTCTAAGATAAGTCGTAGGGTCAGTATTGCCTCACGTGTTCCAACATTTCTGCGGAATCCAAACTGATCTTCGCCGAGGTCGGCTTCTACCAGTTTTCCATTCGCCTGTAAAGAATTCGTGTTAGTATTTTGCAGCCATGGCTTATTAAACTGATAGTTCGGTAATTTTCACATCTGTCAACACCTGCTTCTTTGGGATTGGAATTATTATATTCCTCTTGAAGTCTGAGGGTAATTCGCCTGTCTCATACATCTTGCTCACCAGAAGGTAGAGTTTTGTCAGGACTGGCTCTCCCACGGCCGTCAGTAGTTCCAATGGAATATTGTCTACTCTCGGGGCCTTGTTTCGACTCAGGTCTTTCAGTGCTCTGTCAAACTCTTCACGCAGTATCATATCTCCCACTTCATCTTGATCTACATCCTCTTCCATTTCCATAATATTGTCCTCAAGTACATCGCCCTTGTATAGACCCTCTATATACTCCATCCACCTTTCTGCTTTCCCTTCTTTGCTTAGAACTGGGTTTCCATCTGAGCTCTTGATATTCATAGAAGTGGCTCTCTTTTCTCCAAATGTCTCTTTAATTTTCCTGTAGGCAGTATCTATCTTACCCCTAGTGAGATAAGCCTCTACATCCTTACATTTGTCCTCTAGCCATCCCCGCTTAGCCATTTTGCACTTCCTGTCATCTCATTTTTGAGACGTTTGTATTCCCTTTTGCCTACTTTATTTACTGCGTTTTTATATTTTCTCCTTTCATTCATATTTCATTGATATTTCTTCTGTTACCCAAGGATTTCTACTAGCCCTCGTCTCGTCTTTTTACCTACTTGATCCTCTGCTGCCTTCACTACTTCATCCCTCAGAGCTACCCATTCGTCTTCTACTGTATTTCTTTCCCCCATTCCTGTCAATTATTCCCTTATGCTCTCCCTGAAACTCTGTACAACCTCTAGTTTAGTCAGTTTATCCAGAGCCCATCTCCTTAAATTCCCGCCTTTTTGCAGTTTCTTCAGTTTTAATCTACAGTTGATAACCAATAGATTGTGGTCAGAGTCCACATCTGCCCCTGGAAATGTCTTACAATTTAAAACCTGGTTCCTAAATCTCTGTCTTACCGTTATATAATCTATCTCATACCTTCTAGTACCTCCAGGACTCTTCCATGTATACAACCTTCTTTTATGATTCTTGAACCAAGTGTTAGCTATGATTAAGTTATGCTCTGTGCAAAATTCTACCAGACGGCTTCCTCTTTCATTTCTCTCCCCCAAAACATATTCACCCACTATGTTTCCTTCTCTCCCTTTTCCTACTCTCGAATTCCAGTCACCCATGACTATTAAATTTTCGTCTCCCTTCACTACCTGAATAATTTCTTTTATCTCATCATACATTTCATCAATTTCTTCATCATTTGCAGATCTAGTTGGCATATAAACTTGTACTACTGTAGTAGGCGTGGGCTTCGTGTCTATCTTGGCCACAATAATGCGTTCACTATGCTGTTTGTAGTAGCTTACCCGTACTCCCATTTTTTTATTCATTATTAAACCTACTCCTGCATTAGCCCTATTTGATTTTGTATTTATAACCCTGCATTCACCTGACCAAAAGTCTTGTTCCTCCTGCCACCGAACTTCACTAATTCCCACTATATCTGACTTCAACTAATCCATTTCCCTTTTTAAATTTTCTAACCTACCTGCCCGATTAAGGGATCTGACATTCGACGCTCCGATCCGTAGAACGCCAGTTTTCTTTCTCCTGATAACTACGCCCCCTTGAGTAGTCCCCGCCCGGAGATCCGAATGGGGGACTGTTTTACCTCCGGAATATTTTACCCAAGAGGACGCCATCATCATTTAACCATACAGTAAAGCTGCATGCCCTCGGGAAAAATTACGGCTGTAGTTTCCCGTTGCTTTCAGCCGTTGGCAGTACCAGCACAGCAAGGCCGTTTTGGTTGGTGTTACAAGGCCAGATCAGTCAATCATCCAGACTGTTGCCGCTGCAACTACTGAAAAGGCTGCTGCCCCTCTTCAGGAACCACACGTTTGTCCGGCCTCTCAACAGATACCCCTCCGTTGTGGTTGCACCTACGGTACGGCTATCTGTATCGCTGAGGCACGAAAGCCTCCCCACCAACGGCAAGGTCCATGGTTCATGGGGGTAGGTTGTACGATATAAGAAACACACAAACACACACACATTTTATATATATATATATATATATATATATATATATATATATATATATATTACGAATCGACTGTTCCATTATTACTCTGGTCAAGCGTACGGTTAGCGACAGCTCTGTTGTATAAACTGCAGAGTTACACTGGCATTGCTAGTCTGAAGTGACAATCGACTATGCACGATATCGAACACGGTGCACTGACGCTCACCGTTCAAACGGGGCAACAGACTGACTCTCGGCTACTGCAGCTTTGCATTACTTCCTGTTGCGTGTGGTATTCCGGAGCAGAGAAGCAGTGTGTACAGCCACTGGATAAGAGACTTGAATTTGCTCCATTCCCTTAGAACTGGGCAGATGCTGATCGACAACGAGTTGTCCTCTACAAACCACGTTCTCTGCTCGTAGGACGGACTGCCATTGAAGCGTCTGGAGAGAAATACCAGAGAACACTCACTACTCTCTCTACGTCGTTGCTGTAAGAACACAAAGCCATAGATGCAGCGTTTTTGATTTGCAGGATGTTTTCCGGGCATTCTGTAGTACCATTATTCCGCGGAGAAAGAGTTCTTGACCCGAACGGTTACGAATCCATCTCCGGAAATTACGTTTACACATACATGATGGTTGTCTTTCTAGGGGAAGATGCGACCCTTCAGACAGGTGATGCTCGTTTCTCTAAGACCAAAGCTTTTCGCGTGGTCGAATTAAACATTTTGTCACGTGTATTACTTCTTCTTACTTGAGCCCACCCATACAAGAGCCTTCTTTTGCTTACAAATAACACAGTACAAATATTATCCACGTAAGAACTAAGTTACTCCATTTACCAAAAATTACTTTGATTTGAAATCCACAATTATCACAATATTTTCTTATACACGCATCAAAAAAAAGTTTCGCATCACCCCTGTTCCCAGAACTCCTGAAGACAGACGTTGACTGTGGATACTGATCACAGACACAGTCCCTTTGACTGTTCAGAGATGTCACTAAATCCGCCCAAAGATGTAAACAACCATGCATGAGCAGCACCTATTAGAAGGAGGGGGTCCGACAGCCGATGAGTTCCAGTCATTGCACCAGGAAGGAGGTACACGGCTCGTGTTGTCTGTAGTTCAACCACGCTTAGACGGTCAATACTGTGGTTCGATCGCGTCCGCATTGTTACTTTGTGCCAGGAAGGGATCTCAATAAGGGAAGTGTCCAGGCGTCTCGGAGTAAACCAAAGCGATGTTGTTCGAACATGGAGGAGTTACAGAGAGACAGGAACTGTCGATGACGGGCCTCGCTCAGGCTGCCCACGGGCTACCACTGCAATGGATGACCGCTACCTACGGATTGTGGCTCGGAGGAACCCTGACAGCAACAACACCATGTTGAATAATGCTTTTCGTGCAGCCACAGGACGTCGTGTTACGACTCAAGCTATGCGTAATAGGCTGCATCATGCGCAACTTCATTCCCGACGTCCATGGCGCGGTCCATCTTTGCAACCACGACACCATGCAGCGCGGTAAAGATGGGCCCAACAAAATGCCGAATGGACCGCTCAGGATTGGTATCACGTTCTCCTCACCGATGAGTGTCGCATATGCCTTCAACCTGACAATAGTCGGAGACATGTTTGGAGACAACCCGGTCGCGTTGAACGCCTTAAGCACATTGTCCAGCGACTGCATCAAAGTGGAGGTTCCCTGCTGTTTCGGGGTGGCATTATGTGGGGGCCGACGTACGCCGCTGGTGGTCACGGAAGGCACCGTAACGGCTGTACCATACGTGAATGCCATCCTCTGACCAATAGTGCAACCATATCGGCAGCATAATGGCGAGGCATTCGTCTTCATGCACGGCAATTCGCGCCCCCATCGTGCACATCTTGTGAATGACCAGGATAACGACATCGCTCGACTAGAGTGGCCAGCAAGTTCTCCAGACATGAACCCTACAGGACATGCCTGGGATGGATTGAAAAGGGCTGTTTATGGACGACGTTACCCGCCAGCCACTCTGAGGAATCTAAGCCGAATCGCCGTTGAGGAATGGGACAATCTGGACCAACAGTGCCTTGATGAACTTGTGGAAAGTATGCCGCGACGAACACAGGTATACATAAATGCAAGAGGACGTGCTACTGGGTATGAGAGGTACAGGTGTGTACAGCAATCTGGACCACCAACTCTGAAGGTCTCACTGTATGGTGGTACAACATTTAATGTGTGGTTTTCATGGACAATAAAAAGGGCAGAAATTACGTTTATGTTGATCTCTATTCCAATTTTCTATAGAGATTCCGGAACTCTAGGAACCGAGGTGATGCAAATTTTTTTTTTAATATGTGTACATCTGTTCATCTTCATAAGGCACTGGACTCATCTGGCCACTGGATTTCGATTCCGTGATTTCCGTAAATCGTTCGAGCCAACTGTCGGAATGGTTGCTTTGAAATGGCACAGCTGATTCTCTTCCCCAGTCCGAGATGGTTCTCCGCCTGTAATGATCTCGTCGTAAACGAGACATTCAGCACAAATCTTCCTCCCTATTTCATCTTCATTAATAATTTATCATTTTCTTCCTCGTATTTTTCGTTTTCGGTCGATACTGATTCTGTTAGTAACTGGCACCAAATGGTGAGATAGTTTACTTATTGCTTCTGTTCATTGTAACCCCTGTCGAGGAATCCCCTTAAGAGTCGCCGGCTCCATCGAAGAAACCGAAGAAAACGCTTTCCTCGAAAATACTTGACACTGCATCACTACTCATATTACTAGACTCGGCAACCCTTTGCTGTATCTCCAATCCATTCCGTCATTTATTATTTGTGTTAGAGTAATTTAACGAAACTGTCCATTAAATTTCTGATTTTTTTTATTATCGCGCAACAACAAACACGTTACGTAATCATTGTTCTACACCGCCTGTACTACTTATCAGATTCCGCTATCTCGATATATGGCAGCTCTAGTCTGCGTTCTCGTGTACTAGATGCTGGAATACGTCCCACAAATGTACATCTTATGATACCGGTGAAAGGCATTCTCATCTGATAGAGAAGGTAGCTGATACTTTCCAAAACAATGTTTGTATCTTTTACGCTTTTTAACTTTTTTAATCTAGGTATTTTTCATTCAGGCTATAACTTGATATGGCATGTGAAACAGAGATAGAGAAACAAAATTAAACTCGTTATGTCCATACATAACATCTGCCCCTTTTAACTGGAAGAAGTAGCTAGCTTATCACATTTCACAAAGAACTCCTGTACTACCAGTGAAATATTTGCCCAAATTCTTTCATATGAAAGCTGTACAGTTTTCTAGCTTCCAAGAATTGTGAAATAATTATCGTGAGACGAGGATGTTGCGTTACATTATATATTCTAACAGAACATATTTGTGCTCCGAATACTGAAAACAACTCAGTTTGTGCTCGATAAATGCTGATACATATAGAAGTACCTGTTGTTCACCGTAATAGCACTCATTGACAGAAAATTTTATGTAAACAGTAAACAGTACGTAGGTATAAAATGTGTCCAACAGTAATAGTCGGCTCAAAGAGACGTATTTTTACTTTAGCTTCTGACGATTCATTTGAAGTTCTCCTGTGCTCGGTATACAGACTTGTAGCAGGACGACTAAGTCTGCACTGACAGCGCACATGATGGGAAGGCAGAATTTCTCTCTCCTTTTTTTACCTCGTCTTCGCGACGTCGTCGGTGTGGGCAACGTGTTCCTTTCTTGCACCAACTACTATCGACTGTCAGCTAGTTTGTTGTGTGTGCAATCTGATTTCGACTTTCTGTTTGACCTTGATTCGCAATTCATTTGATGAGTTTCTTTTGACAGTGGGTAGCGCTGTGTACGCTCTGAGAAGAGAAAATAATTTGCACTAACACTTATCTATATTTAATCGCTTTAGGGTCGTGCACAGAAAGTTCTCTGTTTTTTCTTCTTAATTATTCATCTGTCGCTTATGGTCAACTCCCGTCTCTTGAGCACGTGGTCGACTGGTTTGATAATAGCGAAGAAAATACCCTATAATCGTAATACTTCCTGAAAGAAAGAGTTTTTCCTCATTGAGTTTAACCACATCGTTGAGAGGGATTAACAGCAAATGTAGATTACAGTATTTCACTTTTAAACGGCCTCTACAACTCAAAGGCGAAATATCTAGGTTATCACATCACACAACTACCAGCGAAGTATTTGCCCAAAATGTTTAAGAAAACAGCACAAAATATGACATAAATTGTACTGTATCACGTGTACAACACGTGCACTGACCTAAAGTATGCGTCATAACTACTGTACCTCACCAGCTTCTTATTCTCCGTCGCCTGAGTTTTTCTCACCACCCTTGTTACGTCACTGTGCTCTTAATGAAACCTTCAGTGTGCTGTTGAAGTTGATAAGATACACGGGCACAATGTCGTAAGCGAAATACACTCTACGAAAAAAAAAAAAAGGACGCACCACGAAGGAATTATCCGAATGGGACGGAAACCGGTAGATGAGATGTACATGTACAGACAGACAATACTGATTACACTTTCAGAAAAACTGGATGGTTTATTCAAGAGAAAGATGGTTCAAATGGCTCTAAGCACTATGGGACTTAAGATCTGAGGTCATCACTCCCCTAGACTTAAACCTACCTAACCTAAGGACATCACACACATCCATGCCCGAGGCAGGACTCGAACCTGTGACCGTAGCAGCAGCGCGGTTCAGGACTGAAGCGCCTAGAATTGCTCGGCCACAACGGCCGGCCAAGAGAAAGAGCTCCACAAATTCAGCAAGTCAATAACGCGTTGGTCCACCTCTGGCCCTTATGCAAGCAGTTGTCTTTACCTCTACGTTAGCAAAACATGCAACAAAACTAATATTTTATATTAATTTATGGAAAGCTACTGTATTCACAATTTCCACTTCTGTTACAGTTCAAAATCACTACATGCTTTAGGTGTGGACAATAAGCAGTCTCCTGTTAATGTGCTTGTATCGGGAGAAACTTCTCTTCCTTGCGGGAACTTAAGGGTGCGTAGACAAAAGTGGATTCTTGCCCCACTGTAAACGACGTCTTGCTCGGAAATCCAGCGCGCTTACCGGTTAAAATTTCTTCAATTTCACAAATTTGGCCGTATCCGGGATTTTTTAAAAGTATGCTCTGAACTTTCTCCTTCCCTACTTCACTAACTCTTCCACGGACAGAATGAAGTTTAGAGACTGTAGATTTGAACACACTTAATAAATCACAAAGAGTAGAACTGCCTGTCTGCATAGAAACAACTACCGCCGGGAGTTGATAAAAATGAGCAGACATACCGGGTGTTTCCGTAAGAGCGTGTAAAAATTTAACAGGACATAAGGAAGCTCCATTGAACAATTTGAGTTAGGGAACCTGAGGACGAAGAAGTCAGCTTAAGGAGATAATAGGAATAAAATTACATTACTGTGCACTTTATTTACATTATCTACCGTTAACTACAAATACTATCACTGACGCAATGAACGAACCATTTGTACTGTATCTTACAAAATGTGCTGAAAGTGACGGCCATCAACCTCAATGCAAGCATGAAACCGACGAACAAGATTCTGATGCACCATGACAAATATCCCTGGCGTGTTTCGGAATCACATCACAGGCAGCTACAATTCTGGCAATTAATTCCATCTCCGTATCCATTGGGGTCCCATAGAAACGTGACTTTAGATACTCCCATAAGAAATAATTAAAGGGATTCAGGTCACGTGACCTCGCAGGCCATGGAATAGGACCTCTCCTCCCAATCCAGCGACCAGAAAATACAGCATTGAGATGGTTGCGGATATCCACACTGAAGTGAGGCGGTGCACCGTCATGTTGTATCCACATCCTCTCGCGAACAGCCAGGGGTACGTTCTCCAACAACTCAGGCAGAACTCTTTGCACGAACCTCAAGTTCAGGTGGCCATTCAGACGGCCAGGTAGAAGATATGGCATAATGAGATTGTGGCCTACAATGCCGGCCCAAATATTCACAGCAAAAACGTACTTGATGGTATGGCTCTACTACAGCGTGAGAGTTTTCATCATCCCACGCATTGCTATTCCCGCTGTTCGAAATACCATCACGATCAAATGAGGCATCGTCAGTAAACAGCACGATTTGGAGGAAATCTGGTCGATCAATACATTGTTGGAGCAACCACTGAAACTATGCGAGCCTTGGTGCAGTCAGTCACAAGCATTGCAAGGACTCGTTGTGGGTGATATGGGTATAATTGTCGTTCGTGGAGTACTCGACACACGCTAGTATGTGCATGCAATACGAGTACTTGTAAGGGGTCCCGCTGCAACACGTTTCTGCACCTCCTCTTCAAAATCGGGTGTGCGAGTGGTCCTCGTGTTGCCAGGTCATAAGCTGGGAAACATAATGCTACACAAAGCGGTAGATAAGTTTACTTCTATATCTTCTTTGGCTAGCTGCTCCGACCCCAGATTCTCTCTACTTCAAGTTGTTCAGTGGAGCATTTTCTATGTCCCGTTACATTTTTGCACGCTCTTACGGAAACACCCTGTACACGCAACGTTAACTTCTATTTCTGGGGCGTTCAGAACGTCTTGGACAGTTTGAATTGAGGTTGTACTTTTAGGATCAAATGTAGAAACGATGCTCTTAACAGCTTCTAAATGTTCGGTGTAGTAAAAGTCACTGCAAACAACCATGTGCCCCAGCGAGTTATGATTGGTTCTGGTGGCAGTGAAATGTCAGGTGCTGCTGCTCTGAAGGCTTGTTTTCTACAAGGTGCCTTAACAAACACCAAATTGTCAACACGATGAAAATTTGTACGAATAATTTCAGCAACGTGATGTAACCAATGAGCAAGACAATCCAAATGTATCATATTGGGAAATGTAACTTTGAGACCAGAGTCAGTTTTTATCACGTAACTTGCTACATCAGTTAAAACAGCAATTCACGCTCGTACTGAATGCATTTGACCACAGTAAACTCATGAAATCGGTAGAAAATGAGGAAACTGCGGAGCTATTTGTCCTTTGGAACAGCGCTATTGCAAGTAGATCAGGCGTAAACCGTAAATTTTTGTTAAAAGACCCAGTTACAATATTTGTAATAAACTATCCCTCAGAGTCTTGTTGGTTGATTGATTTGAGGGACGGGACCAATCAGCGAGGTCATCGGTCCCATCGGATTAGGGAAGGATGGGGAAAGGAATCTGCGGTGTCCTTTCAAAGGAACCATCCCGACATTTGCCCGAAGCGATTTAGGGAGATCACGGAAAACCTAAATCAGGATGGTCGGACGCGGGATTGAACCGTCGTCCTCCCGAATGCGAGTCTAGTGTGCTAATCACTGAGCCACCTAGCTCCGTCAGAGTCTTGTGTTTCGTCGATTGACACCCATACAAAATTATGTTGAATCTGATCCTTATTTTTTTAATGGTTTGGTAGCAGCTTTGTTATGCGTAATTTTTACGTATAGTGGATTTGTCTGGCACTTTACGCTCTATATACGTCTCAATGAAATTTCTTGGAACAGGATTACTTAATTTCCACAGTGGAATATCTGACGACAAAAAAGCTTCGCACAAATCAAAAGAAAAGCGCGAAAAAGTACTGTTGGAACATTCACCTAACAACGTCTCGAAGCGAGCACTTTTCTTGGATTTACGTCTTACGTTCTCTTTGTCTTTATTGGTGTCCACATGCCGAACGATTGGTAAATGTTTTTTTGCTACCGAATGTTTTTTCACATGCACGGCAAAATATTTTGCAATCTGTCGTTATCATCTCTCCTTCGAACTCCCGCTCATACTGGTGCAATCTAGACTGATTACTTGTGTTCACCTTTGGCATCGTACTTAATTGTGAAGAACTTAACACACACCACCGAGCAGTTAGCCAGTAGACACCACTAACTACAAATATGAACTAATTTTCTGTAGACAAAACATAGTCAGCTGAAGATAGGTAACTGAGAAAGGCTTCGAAAAACGAGTCATTCGTCACTTTAGTGTTGTATTAATATAACTGTTATGGAATATTATGAAATGAAACATTTAAAAATAATCGTATTCAAATTAAATAATAATGTTAGAACTGTTGCTGCGTGTTACATTGTACGTAGCTCCGAAGAACACAGTTCCGACTAATCCCTTAACACCCATGTTGGTGCAAGTCTGCCTGCAGACCAGCGAAATCCCACAAACCAACGCTACGTACTACGTGAACAAGCGCAGAAGGTTAATTCCTAGCAGCGCATCGAGAAGAAAGGAAAATTATAAATAAATACATAAAAGTAGGCCTCCACAACACAAAATATACAGCACAATTAGCTATTTTGGAAAATATTATTCTTACAAAACAGACAAAATAGACATTTATATGCACTATAAAATCCTGCCTAGAACGTAAGAAAAGAAGTAATCCGAACATATTATAAGAGCACGTTACTCGAGTATTAGAAAAAAATATGCATTTGCATGAAAATCCGCTCCCTAGTTATTAGGCATAGATCTACAAGCCGACAGTGACACGTGAAAATTTGTGACGGACCGGGACAATAGGGACTCTGGGTAGTACATTTATCCCTAACACAGCTGACGTCTGGGAATTCACAGACAGTGAATAAAAAGTCAAGGTATTTCATACAGTTGTGGATAGTCAGTCTCTCTCTTTTTTTTTGACATGCATATAAGAGACTATTTGTTGAACACACATGATCTGCTTACATATTCTTCGATATTTATTTGCATCGCTCACGACCCTCCTTCCCGGTCAACGTCGCAAAAGCGCGGTGGCGATCGATCGAAGTACACCAGTGCGAGGTATGATGGTGGAAAAAATTAAGCCTACAGTGAACAATAAATGTCATGTACAGTCACTATTTATAGTGTTCTGCGTCCAGTTCATGTAACAGATCCCTAATTACTTTTCAGGATTATGTGAAGGAAGGTTGCAGGTAATGCGGTCGATATGGATCACCTGAGATGGAACACTGGCCCAGTCGATCAACAAGGGAATCGGCGATAGTTTTCTTTTTATTCTCTCATTCAAGGAATAATGCTGGGATTTCACTCAATTGGTTACAGAAAGTATGAAAAACTTAGGAATAAGGGTTGCTGGACGAGGATTTGAACCCCACTCCCCAAATACGTTATTTCCCTAAATCGCATCAGGCAAATGCTGCCACTGTTTCTTTGAAAAGGGCACGGCCAGTTTCCTTCGCCATCCTTTCGCAATCCGAGCTGCTGCTCCGTCTCTAATGATTGCGCTGTCCACGGAACGTTAGTAGTTATTCAATACCAGCTCAGGCCGAGATAAAGATCTTATTACATCCGGTACTTCAGATCCTTATATGCAAGGCCAGCCTCCACTCTCCTCCTACCAGGGAACCACTTGGAATTGATCAAGGTCCCTCAGGGGAACCACCACCCCCTCCCCTGCTCCCCTTCACCACCCATCCCTCCTGGAGCAATGAGACTGAAGTAGCCCATCCCCATTTTGCATCTTTTATAACTGGGACACTCGAGTCCTTACAGAGAGGTTGTAAGATGTGTCTAATTGTTAATAACAATTTAAGATTACGTCATTTGAAGCATGCAATGATGGGGACAGTGGAGTGATTCTTGTGTAATTGGATAAAATACGAAAAAATACCAAAAATACGTTAATTTGTGGGAAATACAGTAAAAAATACGAAAATGGGTGAGAAGTGTGTAAAACTTGGAAAATACGAAAAATTTGGAATGTATGGCTAAATACCTAAAAGTGTGGTAGACTGAGAGTACTTACGTATCTGACATGGTGTGGTCTCTGCTGGTGTCTCAAATGATGTGGTATTAAATTGTTATTAACAAACACACCTCAAGTGATGTAACTTAAATTGCTATTAATAAATAGACACAACCTAAAACCTCTTCCTACGCTGCCCAGCTCCAGAGCAAATTTCACCCACTCACGTGACCCAGTAATAAAAAATGAAAATGAGAATGGTGTGCTTCAATTTCACTGGTCCATGGGGGATGGGATGGGAGAAGAGGGGGAGGGGAAGGTGTGGAGAGGGTAGGGATTCCCCTGGGTGACTTCGATCAATCCCTCGTGGTCCCCTGGGGAGGGAGCCCAAGTAGGTAACCTGACACTGGATGTGTTAAGATTGTTACCTCGGGCCGAACTGGTACTGAATAACTACTGACATTAAACTCTGACCTTCATTCCCTCCTTCCTTCCTTCCTTCCTTCCTTCTTCCTCTCAAATACGACCCCCACGTCGTGTTAACTGCGGCATCATGTTCAATGTCGCAGAGTGGATTTTTCACATTGCCCTGAATAAATCAGAGCCGAGGGCAAATGCCCACATACACTTTTTCGTTCAATGGTGACATTTATTTTTTCTGTTGTTCACACACTGGATACACAATTCAACGGCGACTTTTGGAGACTATACTTACGATCTGCTGCTCACATGTGACTTACAGTTCTTATATTTCTGTCCAAATGGTACTCCAAGCTAAGATGATACGATACTGGTTCCACTGTTATTGCTTCTGTCGCATATGTAAAATAGAAATCTTCTCATCAGTTAATGTTGAAATTGTGTTTTTTATTTATATTTTTTCCTTGTGGTCCATTTCTTCTAGGAAATAAATCGCGCGTGCAAAGTTTTATTTGCACTTTTTCTCTTTCTTGTAACTCTCGTTCTTTATAACGAACATTCTTCGTTAACTGAAAACAACAAGACGACAGGCTTCATAAGAACGGAAAGCCAGAAAGACGAGCTGTAGATTTTATTTTCTTGATATTAAATGTTGCCGACAAAATCTAGAATTAACTGAGGTGGCGACAGCTCTGAGTGATACTGGAGAACTACCGCCTGGAGGAGTTTCGCTCTCACAATTACCACGCGAACTGTGGCAATCCTTTCTGGGGTGAGTCTTGCAGCTGATACGTTCAAGTCACTGCGTCAACCGGTCGCGATTACAAGTGACCGAGAAATCTATGAGAAGATAAAACATGTCACAGAGCATCGAGCTCGGCATAAAATTGCAAAAGAAACTAATAGATCGAAAGTTCTATTAAGATGAATCTTCATTTAAAAGCTTAAGGTCACAGTCCGAAGTTGCATTTGGGACTTAACCTAAAAATCACGTTTATTAACCCTATTTTTCTCGAAATATAGTGGGATATTTAGAGCATAAATACCCTTACTTGTATAATCTGGTAAGCACAACTTAGAAGCTCAACATTAGACGCGCATGAAATTTATCATCGGCTAGTTGCTACGGTAAGTATCAAGTTCTATGATATACTTCCTGGATGGTGTGGAAACTGAAGGGTTATTGTTGCCCATTATTGAACTGGCTGCTGATTTGCTGCACTGCTACCTATCTATTCGCTATTGGAATCTGTCATAAGCTATGGTGAACTCTTTCATCGAATCATTGTTGCCTACCGTGGTTGAGTCTTGACACAGATGTCCACGATGAACCCAGTGCCTGCAAGACCTCGGAGATAAGGAATATCTAGCGCTGACGGCGCGCGGGCGCGCTTTACCTCATTTTATGCTGGAATGTCGCGTCAACGGCCAGTAAGATATCTTATAAACTTCCATGTCATGTGACACGACGAACTATTATATAAACCGTGGCAACAGGGGCGCTCTACCTTCAGCACAGCGCCTATCTCTTAATTCAGTTACACATGAGTGAATACGAGGTGTGAGAGAAATGTAAGACATTTTATCTACCAAAGTTTTTATTTTTTTTCAAACAGTAATACTGCCCCCTCAAAATATTTCCCTTCGTCAGCTATACACCGGCGGATTCGTCGTTTCCAGTCCCTGTAGGAGCGCTGAAATTCTTCAACTGGTAGGGCCTTTAGCATGTCGGTCACATCTTTTCGACTGCTCTCCAGAGTCCCACAATGACGGCCTTTTAAGAAAATTTTCAATTTCTGGAAAATACAGTCATAATGACTCAGATCAGGTGATCAGTGGGGCTGTGGAACAACAGGAATATGTTTTGAGATTAAGAAACTCCGTGATGGAGGTGGCCGTGTGACATGAGGCGTTGCCATGATGCAGCATCCATTTGTCTGCTATGTCCAGTCTCACTCCAGTCACCCCTTTCGTGAGCCCTTCAAGGACATCTTTGTAAAACACTTGGTTAACACTTTGTCCTGGTGGGACAAAGTCTTTATGCACGATACCCCTGCCGTTGAAAAAGCAAATCAGAAATGTTTTGATCTTTGATTTGCTCATTCGAGTTTTTTTCGGTCAAGGAAATGTATTAGCGTGCCATTCTTCACTTCGCCACTTTGTCTCAGGATCTTACTCAAAAATCCAGGGTTCAACATCTGTGATCACACGACCGAATCATTCGTGGTCATTGGCAATCCTCTGCGTTTCTTCGATTATCTTTCCAAACAGCTGTGACGTTTTCCGGTACCAATTTCGCACAAATGTTTCGCACGTGAAAATCTTCGGTAATATGCTGATGTACGGTGAAAGTGTTTAACAGGTCACACATTATCCTCACTGTTAAACTTCGGTCCGATCTCAAAAAGAGCATCCCACGTTCTCGCCGGTTTTTGTAGTTGAGGGTCACTGAACGAGGGGCATCTCCAACGTGTTCTCGGCCTTCTAAAAATGATTTGCGCCAACGGAAACCTTGTCCTCTTGATGAGGAATGTTCCCCATAGGCCTGTTCCAAACTTCAAGGGTCACACTCGCCCCAAATTTAACACAAAACTTGAGTGCATAAAGATGCTCTAAATGCCGCTATTCCATCTTCGTAACACAAAACAAAAACACAATTTCACTGATGGCGCTTTCAAAAACCACATGATGGCTATACGGAACTGAAAGTCGAACTGAGCATCTGAAAGGGATGAACCCAACGGCCTACAAAAGTAGAAAAACACAGAGTCGACAGATAGCTCGCAGAGATTACTTATCTCACACACCTCGTATACTTGGCGAGCAAACTAGCTGTAAGTCGTGCTGATCCTCCTAAAATTTTGCATATCTACTCACCAATTCCCATCGCAGATACAATATCCTTATGTGGTCTATACCAATGTTCGGTCATTCGCACATGACGTGTCACGGGCTTTAGGTTTGAAACTGAAAACATACAAGGGTTAGGCAAAAGTATGGAAACACCGCCAGAAATGCAGATGCTAGCCAAGCCTGCAGGTTGCGTTGTTGTATCTGTGCACAAACGGCACTTGTGCGAGTCTTCAATATGTTGCAAATGTTAGCCGTTGTCAGAACAGTGTTCTGTGTAGTTGTAAGTGCATTACGTCGTAACCGTGTGAATTGGAGCGTGGGCAAATTGTTGGTGCCCGTATGGTGGGAGCTTCCGTAAACGAGGTAGCCGAAGTGTTTGGTATTTCAAGAGGCGCCGTATCAAAGATTTATACCGCACACAGTGAAGGCAAAAAATCATCCGCTAAATCACAATGCGGACGAAAGTGTGTTGAGTAATCGTGACAGACTGTCATTGACGAAGATTGTTACGAAAAATAACACGACGACAGCTTACAAAACTCACAGCATAACTGGATGTCACCCATGCGAACTCTGTCAGCACCGAAACAACACGAATGGACCTCCATATGCAGGGCGAGCTGAAATTCCAAAACCACTCATCACTGACGCAAATGCGCGTAGCATGGAAACATGGTGCCGACGCCATTAAACCTGGACTGTGGAGCAATGAAAGAATGTCATTTGGTTGAATGAATCTTGTTCCACACTGTTTCCAACTTCCGGCCAACTGTTTTCGTCCCAAGAGTGAAACATAGCGGAGGTTCGGTGATTATTGGGGCTGCCATATTGTTGTAATCCACGAGCCACAGGGTTACTCTACAAGGTAGAATTGCTTCCAGGGATTATGTAGCCATTTTGGCTGATCAGGTACGTCCCATGATACTATGTTTGTTTCCCTCCGACGATGCTGCGTTCCAAGACGACCGGGGCCCTGTTCACACAGCTCGCATCCTCCAGGACTGGTTTTGTGAGCACGAGGATGAATTGTCGCATCTCCCTGTCCACCACAGTCACCAGAGCTCAATATTACATAGACTCTGAGGTCTGCTTCGAAGAGAAGGGTGTGTGATCCCTATCCACGTGCATCATCGTTATCTGAACGTGATGCTATTCTGCAGGAAGTATGGTATAAATTCCATAAAAACCATGCAGGAGATGTCTCGAATGCCAACGGATTTCCTGCGCAGTATTAGGCACGGTAATGTGCTGTGTTCGTAGTTTTTCCATATTTTTGACCGCCCCAGCTTTTATCTATTAGAGTAGCATCAAAACAATCTTCGGAATGAAGACCACAACAACATTTATCCACTACTAGTTAACTGTGGCTTATGATCCATGTCTGCCAACTCCACCTATTTTTCAGCCAACTCTACTTATTTCTCAACAGCTGCAGGACGACCACGGATGTCTAAAGTATGTCACACTTATCTCCTACTGTATAAGCCATGGGCACAGTCTCTCCAATGAAGCAATTATTGATATAAATTAGGAACATTTCCCATGACCATAAATCTACAAACAACTTCGATACTACGAGAGATGGTCTCCTTTCTTCCATCTTCCGATCATTTTCTTAGGAGAATAATCATAAAATTCTTTTCAATGCAGTATATTTTTACAGTCCTTATTAGACGCAGTCAAAGGGAGTTATACAGTATACGGTCAGCGACAAGTTACACAGAGTTGTACTTCGTGATTTCGAATGTAATAAGATATATCCAGATGGCACAACAGCTGGATGGAGCCTTCGCGAAGAGGAACTGAGAGATAGAGGCGCAGAGCACTGGCCGATCTGATAAGCTAATGTGCTGGCAAGTTCTTACGGGTCGGTATGAGATAGCATTTTTCAAGACGAGATCAGTCTGTGAGCCGCAAGTGGCGCAGTGGTAGATTTCAAACCACAAATACAGAGCCTGAATTTTATTATGAATTGGCCTTTTGACAATGCTTTGTATGCGTAGGATCTGGTAAGGTGCATCGTTATTCTAATTCCAGGCTAAATTGCAAGCCTTCTAAAACTAGCTCAGCAAAGACCCAGTGACGCATCGTTGTTTTCAAACCACTCTTTGGCTTATTTTATTGTCTACAGAGAAAAATATGTTCCACTTATATCACTCAGAACCAGTTAGCTGCATTCAGGATTGTTAATAGACTGAAAGTAGGAAACTAAATTTCATTACAAGTAGTTTGCTAGAGTCAGAGAGAGAGATCGCCTACGACTTTACGATAGATAACAAAGCAATGGAGCTGAAGTATTACAGGGGAGCGTATCTAGCACTTTCAACGAACATACAAAATCGATGGCTAATTGAACATAATACAGTAAGCAAGTTGCGGCCGGTCCAGTGATGCCTATCGGCTGTGGATGACACGGCAGTTGGGCCTTCCGTGCACTGTTCGGACGGAGTAGTAGTAGAAGCTGCGGTCGTGGCCGTACAACATAGATAAGCTATAAGAGAAAAACTGAAGTGCCAGTTACGAACGAAATACACTATGCATCCGCCCCTGGACTACGAAGTGTGACGTCTGTAGCAGAGGAAAGCGTCTCTCAACACGACCTGCAGCCATGGCAAGGGCTAGAAATCTCTCTCTATAAATCTCTCGTATCATAACTCATTTACGCACATAATGTCTGTCACACATTTAATAGTTTGGCTCTCATATCAAATGAGTAAATTATTTCGAAATTGTGTTTTAATCCACAAATTAAGTTCTTTTTTCAAATTTCTTGGTTTTTTATATAGCTCCATTTACTACCACCTTAGATGCCTCAGTTTTCACGAGGATTACGATGTTTTCTTCGTAACTCTCTAGAATACTTTCACAACATTTCTATAATCTGCAAACGCCTCTACATCCATTCGTGTACATTGCACATTCCGGCGGACTTGGGCAATTCCAGCAGGACAATGCGACACCCCACACGTCCAGAATTGCTACAGTGTGGCTCCAGGAACTCTTCCGAGTTTGAACACTTCAGCTGGCCACAAAACTGCCCAGACATGCACATTATAGAGCAAACATATCTGTGGTGCTCTTCAAATGGCTCTGAGCACTATGGGACTTAACATCTGTGGTCATCAGTCCCTAGAACTTAGAACTACTTAAACCTAACTAAATCACAAACATCCATGCCCGATGCAGGATTCGAACCTGCGACCGTAGCAGTCGCGCGGTTCCGGACTGAGCGCCTAGAACCGCTAGACCACCGCGGCCGGCGAAATCATAGTCATATTTTCAGTTAACAAACAGCTGACCTTCCAATACGGAACGTCCTTAAAACTCCGTAAGGGAAAATACAAACAGAAGTTCTTGTATCTTTCAGGACGAATTTGGCATCACAAACTACGCAACCGTCGTGATTAAAACAAGCAGAGAAAAACGTAGCCCAGACACATATGGCGTCTTCTCAGCCAGCGGCCACATCATTAGTACATCAGTGATCATTAGTACATCAGTGATGTGGCACTAGTGGAGCTGGTCACTTCCACAGAAGACGTCTCGCGTATGTCCGGGCTTCGTCTTTCTTTGCTGATTTTATTCTTGACAGCTGCGTACTTTGTGATGACAATTTCGTCCTGAACGATACGAGGACTTTTGTTACCTGGCATTACGGAGTTTTAAGGACGTTCCGTATTGAAAGGTCAACTGTTCGTTAACTGAAAATGTGGCTATAATGTCACGAAACTAGTCGTCTTTCATAAATCATTCTGACGTAACTGTTGCGGTTTTCATCAATTCAAATATATCGTCACAGCTGTCGTTGTCCCTCATACCAAGTGATTTGTATATGACGTAAGAATGAATAGAGCACTGGTCACACAATGATGTACCTGCGGTCCTTTTCTACCCAGACGCAGGGATCTTTTCGTTTTCTGGAAGCAGAGTAGAAGATATGTGCCAGGCTTGTCATTTGTAGCCCAAAAATATTTATCGTCGGAAGGAAGTTCTGTGGTTTCTGAAGGATTAGTACCGTCTTTGATTTATATTGCTTCTGATGACAAGAGCCGGCTTACAGATCAACACAGTAAAGTATGAATATTTATGAACAGATTGGATGATAAATATTGTTCAGTTGCTTAATTCATTACTGAAATTTTAACTATTTAAGTAATTGTTCCAGGTAAATGTTCGATTTTGTCCGCTATCTAAATTGTTCATTTGAATTTTTCGAAAGAGAATTTTCAGTTTTGTCATCAATGTAGCATTTGTATTCAAATACATGTTAAATAGTAAACAAACAAACTGGACTACAAAACTGAGTTTTCACTCGAAACAATTAAAGAAAAAGAAGGCAAAAAATTTCACACAAAAGCTTATTATATGTCTACCGTTTCTATGAAGCAACATTAGAGAAATGAAATTAAGGCAACAATAATGAAACAAAAATCAACAATTAAATTTTATAATGAAAATAGAAAGTAGCTGATCTGCTTTTCGGGTCTTTACCTGTTTGTAGACCTTGAAAACGCACAACGTAACACGAGAAATAGATTTCTCCAACCTTAGCTTTCACCCTTTAGCGCCACGTATTCGTAATGCCCAAATAGTTACATGATCGTCGAATACAACATGATTTTTGAGCAGTTAAAAAAAAAAAAAAAAGAATACTGGTAATCTTTCGTAGCATTCAACCCCTCATTACCCTTCGACAAAAGCATCGAACAGTATACGGACTAAGCTTTCTTCTATTTACCTGTTTTATTTGATGTTTTTGATCTTAATCATTTTGGTACTACCGCAAAAGTCTGAGGGATTCTTCGAATTTATCAGTCTTTATTCGATGTCTACGTTTATTACTGGAACTGTTATGGTAGAAACTGCGGCAATCTGATGTAAGTGAAGTGCAGATGTTTGGCTTACGGAATTTAAATGCTAGACTCAAATGCGTGTGGGAAAGAGGATGGGAGCAATACAAACCCCAGTCTCGATGTGTTACGCGACTCATGCTGCAGGTATGCGCCTTGCACGAAGATAGATCACCGCTCGAACTCCCGGAACAGCAATTCACCACTGAAAATAGTCCGAAAAGTTTTTCCGGGCGACCGTCTTCAGCCACAATTAGTACGGCGCAGTAGGTTAATATAGAATCGTCAAATAGTTGTGGTTCTAAGAAAGTTTGCATTCCTTCCAATTCTCTGGTTCGGGACAAACGCAGAGAGGCAGACCCTACATCGGTGCAGTAGTAATGCTGCGTGACAGTTAATTCTCCCGAAAAAATGATACAATCAGAAAATAAAGACCGTCTACAGAATACCCTCATAATATTTATTTCTAGTAAACCAACATTCTGCTTGCTTTCCCGCGAAAATCAACAACCACTGACTGGTACTATACACGTATGATTTGTGATAATAGACGTTTAAATTCCGGGAAAATTTACACAGAAAAGTTAGTTGCAAGGAAAATCTTTCAATGAACAAGAAAACGAGGCAACTAGAGTAATTAATAACAAACCGAATGTTTATAGCCAGAGAGATAAGTGGTTTGTTCAAACCTGGATAATTTTTGCAAAACAAATTAGTAAGAAATGCAAATCGGTTTTGACACTTAATGAGAGAATGTTTACTATTAGATCAGATACTGGAGCAATAAATTCGATATACACGCAATTGCTTATTAATTTAAGAATTTTCACAAAAAGGTAGTTTTTATTTTTCTACGATTAACAAATAAAATCTTACAATACACTCTTGCCTCGAAGTTTCGCTTCCAACACATTGGAAAAAATTACGTAGGGGGCGTAATTGAATTATATCCCTGTTCTCGGCGCATATTTACACATTATTCCTCTTTATTCACTGCAATGTGTAAATGATGCAGTTACAGCCGTGTTCAATTTTTCCCCTCGAATATTGTTTTTCAGTGAGACTATCTTCAGGAAAGACATAATTGTTCCATGTACTGTTTTCGTCCAATACTCGGATCAGCTGCAATATGACGTCGGCTTAATTAACCACTACGTGGTTTGTAACCAAATGATGACCAAGCCAAGAGTTTCCCTAGCAACGAAGGCACACCTGCGTCGCATTGCTTCTCGATGGGAAATAGCTGCACATATTTTGCTACTTTTGGGAAATAAAAGGGGATAGAGTTAACATCAGTTTATTTCGATTTTAAAGAAATCGAGACACAATGGACGATCGACTGGGAAAGCCATTTACCGGTGAAATGAAAAGCACTTTCACAACAAGGCTCAAAACCAGTTTGTTTCCGTCGTAAAAGTGCATTAGTTTGCGTGTATGAGAGTCCTATAACAACTTCGTGAATGGCAGGCCTTAAAACTAGAAGTTCTGGGGTTCAACCCAGCGCCAGTGCCACGATTTTTTTTATATAAAAGTGAATTGAACGTGATTGGCGATTTATCATCGACAATGACGTACTTATTTCTATTGACTGTCCCGCCACGATGATCTAAGCGAAAGAAACTGGTTTACGCCATTTGTCTACGAAATAAAACACTTCCGTTTTCCTTTCGTCGTATGTCTATCGTTAATATTATGCGATAGCGGCGAAACAGACTATAATTCACCCAAGGTGATACGGAAACATTCCCACTTGGTGGCGTGCAGATTAACTACAGTTGTGCATCAGCATAATATCGCTTTCTGATATGAACATATTAGTCGGTACAAAGGGGAAAGAGCTCCAGAGACATGACATTTGCGCCGCCTCAGCAGCACATTCGGATGTACAATTTCTCCCCCTGGGCAACTGCGCAGTGGACACAGGGCCCTATCCGCATTCATCACCCTCTTCACGGTTTAGAAAGCGACACTGACGTTTTCGAACACATTCTGCGTGTTACCCAAAATAAATCTTTGCTATTCATGGATAAGTAATTAAATTGACATTCGAAAGACATTTGGTGAAGATATATGGTTCTCTTCTAAATTGTATGCACATTAACGATGGAAAGGAATGTGTGTAAATTCCTAAGGGACCAAACTGCTGAGATCATCGGCCCGTAGACTTACACACTACTTAAACTAACTTATGGTAAGAACGACACACACACACCCATACCGGCGGGAGGACTCGAACCTCCGGCGGGAGGGGCCGTGCAATCCGTGCATGGCGCCTCAAACCGCACGGCCATCACACTCTATAGGATGGCTTGCAGAGTACAGATGTAGCTTTAGATACAGCAGAAAACAAAACCACACACTGCAGTTACCCAAGCGATATTTATGCGTCATCCAGAGTTCAGAGGCACACATGTAAACATCATCTATTTGACACGTCCCACATTCTCACAAGGCAAAGCGTTGAGTAATAGCTTTTAGTCAACTGCTTAACATCGTACTGCGTTTGTCGTCAGTCAATATAATATTACGAACTGTATAATCTCTAGTGCGTGCTAATTCTTGCTGAAACACGAAGCACTACCACTGCTCAACTATTTGCTTAATGCAGAGTGATATGTAACTACGAGGAACATACAGTGCACTAGTTCACGGAAAGCATCGTCTCAAAACCGCATAAGAGATTACTTTTTAAGGTCTCGTCGACGAGATCATAAGAGACGGAAAACAGTCACACAGAGGTGAAGGAAACCTGCCGTTGCCTCTGGAACCATTCCGACATTTGCCTTATTTATGGGATTCAGGGAAACTACAGTAAACCTAAATCTGGGTGGGCGGACGGAGACTTTTAACATCGACCTTCCGAATACGAGTCCAATGTGTCTAACAGTGTGTCACCTCGTTCAGTCCCTGGAAACGAATGACGCATTTGACATCCTCGTCTCCACTCATGTTCTGTGACAGCGGAAGACAACGCGTCTTCCTAAACACAATGAAGGATTTTCTTCCGTAAACAAATACGGGTTTTTGTTGTTGTCATCAGTTTACTATTGCTACATTACTCGAAGAACGTGTGTGAGAGAGAGAGAGAGAGAGAGAGAGAGAGAGAGAGAGAGAGAGAGGGAGAGGGAGGGGGGGGGGGGCTGAAAGTAATACATGCTTTCTCCGTTTCTCTTGCGAGAAGCAAAAGGCGATCACTATCTGTCTACGGGACGTAACTTACGCACTCTTGAATTGTTGTTCCCAACCGACTGTAAGGCAAGTCATGATTTCTGTACACGAGTAAGCTGAAGCTGAAATATTCGGTAAGTAGAAATAGCTCTTAAAATGTTTTGGTTTAGTACAATGGTGGCTTACAACATATTTGCTTTGGTGCAGCAGCTCATCTCTGACATCTGATGCATTAGAATTATATCGGGATTCCTCATACTCTTGACAATAAGAAATTCTCTGTACAAAGGGATCACACACAGCTCAATGAAATTTTAATTCTGTCAGTCAAGTTCATTTAAATGTATCAGTGTTTAGTTAAATTTAAAGAGACTATTATACAACTGGCTTCAGCCGTGAGAGCCTATCCCAGGAGGAGCCTTCAATATCCAAATCAACATACGGATAAACTAGTTAAAGGACGTGCTATCGTTCGGTTAGTGCGGATCTGTGACGTCATCTGTTTAGCAGCACCAACACCATTATCATATGCGCTAGCTGTTACAGGGTCTGTGGTACAACAGAACTGTACCGACAAGACTGCGAGAGAGCCATTGCCCTTGTAAGGATAGGTATTAGTTTACTTACGGTCAATTCAAATATAATGTAGGAACAGTCAGTGACATGAGCTTTTTTTCTGACGTTTGTGAAAGAATTGAAACTTTTTCAAATGACACCGTAACTGGCTGCAGCTGTCAAATTCTTGGTTTATTCTCAGTACAATAGTCAAATTTCGGCTTTAAGCCACTTTCATGCGCACTAGATACAAATTATGACTGCGAAGTCATCCATTACCATATTGGCCTGTTGCAGTGTCTCGTATATAAATCCACGTGTTTGTAGGCGGTTACTGAATTATTTTAAAATCTTCTAGCTATTGTGGTCCTACGTTCTGCGAAAATTATAGAAATCTCTTAATCCTTTTGAGTTAGGACTACTGGAAAGGAAATGAACTACTTCGGAAACTACGCAAATTAATTAAATAAAGCATTTTTATACTCTCTGACTTATGAAGACTGCAGAAAAGATTTTATGGGACTGATCAAGAGTCTTACACGTTCACACGCACAAGGCCACAAATTTTTAACAATTGTATCAAAGCAGAAAGGAACGAAAAACGACAAATCACACGTGCTTTATCAGATATACCACAGACGATAACTAGCCACAAGTTGAAACTCTTGTAACGAAACACACGTGAATAAAAATGATGCAGTATCGAAACACAACGCCTTGTACACACTTCACACACATCCCACGCGTAACGTTTACGAATATTCGAGAACAAAATCGTTTTCGAAATGTAGATATATATTAGGAAGATGGACGCACAGATAGAGTGAAACATGCAGAGACAAGAAGAATCCGTACCCGCGCGAGAGAAGGAGCGAGCCGTGAAGTTCGACGCGGTATCCGCGCGCTGCGACGCCACTGACTCCGGCGCGGCGGCGTGGGCGAGCGCTTCTTCCGGACATCCCCCCCCCCCCCCTTCCCTACATCCACCTCCGCGCCTTCGCGACACTCGGTGGGAGCACGTCAGGCGACTTGACGATAGCAGCATGCTGCCCACCCTTACGCACTCGACCGGCTAAATGCCGTCCGTGTGGGCGAACGGAATCCTCACGGTGACGCAATGCTACGCTACTGGACAGGAAAAAAGTTCGCTACGCAGGAAGACATCAACATTGCGCAAAAACTTCGGGCCCCTTTGACACGTTCCGTGTCACTGCAGCCTCTAATGTCTAGTTCAATGTGTGTGATTCTATTACATTAGCCTTTCTTCTTGTTTCTCTAGATTCGTCATTATTCTATCAATAATTCCTAACAAATGCGGTACTGGAAGATAATATACACATCAGTTAAAGACAAATGATGTTCTTCGTGTAAAACGGGACCACCAGACAAATTTCTTCAAGTCTCCTGACAAATGTTGACAAAATACACGCCCGTGTTGTGTGTGAACACTCGTCAGAAATGGGCGCACCGAGGTGCGGTATCCACTTCTAGCTCCTTAGTCAAATGCTCAAATATCAAATTATAAACCTCTATAGTGACGATTACTTATCTCCAAAAATACATTTTTTACTCAAGACCGTAACGTGGTTTATGCAACATACAATAAAAAAAAAAGAATACGTATTACAATTTTTCAAGGGTTTCCTAAATATATTGAGTGCTCTAGGACGAAACAGGCATGTAGTAAAAGTGGTTATATTACTATTTTTTCTCCAAGGGAAAGCATAACAATACATATGCAGTAGTGGAAATCAGTATAAAGACGGCGTTCCTACGACAGTAATAGTACAATGTCTGCGGCATAATGCATCCAATTTTTTATGAAAATAGTGGATACATATTAGACATAAACATTCATGACGGAATTACAGTTTCTCTTATAACACGAGTAACAAAATAAGGCGGAAGCATTTCCTGGGCGATACTGCACTGTTACTTGTCCAACCTAAGTTCCTCCTAATTACCTCAAAAATTCTCTTCGGCATTGATTTTTTTTAGGGTTCGTAGCTCTTGCAGAGAAATTATCGCCCACTCTTCTCGTATCGCACTTTCCAGCTCGCGTACGGCCTCAAATTGCCTTCCACTGCGATAAACGTGCCTTGCAAGTATTCGCCGAAGTTTCCCCACGGGGTTCATATCCGGGCTACGTGGAAGCCATGCTAAGACATCGATATCTTTACCTTCGAATCGCTTTTTGGTTGTAGCAGAAACAGGCACAGTTGCATTATCTTGTTGAAACATTAGACTTTCGTTCCCGAGGTCCTCGTGCATTCTAATCAACTGTGACTCTAGCATTTCTGTGTACACTTTAAAGTTCATTGTAGTGATTTACCTTTAACGCATAAGGTTTCCCAAATCATAACGCTTCCACCACCAAAATTCCTGTTCATTCTTACCTGCTACTCTGTTCTCAGGTCATGCCAATAATATTTATATCCACCCGGCACATCTAAATTAAACTACTTCTCATCACTGAAGATCACTTTATCCCATTCTGAAGTCCATGACATACGTTTTTCAGCAAACTGCAACATAGCCTGTTTATGTTTGGATGTTAGAGCAAATTTCTGCAGTCGTTCCTTGAATGCAACCTGTTTGTCATTTGACAAAATTTGTCCTACACATCTGGCAGTTACTGTCAACTGCATATCAGCAACTTCTTGAGAAGAAAAACGGTTTTGTGGCCCTTGCTTTGCACAAAAGTAAGATTCGTTGCCTCAAATAATTTTCTACTTACGCCACATTTTACGTTCTGTAACGAAATTACCAATCACTGTACTTGAACAGCTCAACTTCTTGGCGATTTGACTGTTAGAAAGCCCCATTTCTATGCACGATCAGATGTTTGCTTTTCCACCTCATCCGTTCCTCGCGTGCATTTATATTGAGTTCCACCTTCTACCAGCTGAATCGTTGATGTCTTGTTATACTGTATTACTGACATCAAATGAGATACCATCTGACTGCATTTGTTAGTATATTGGCTCACATACTATTGCATATATACTGTGCACAGTTATTCCAGCCGACAATGTTAATTTTCCTACAAATACCGATGCCTTTATACTGATTTCCGTTAACAGATGGTCTCCATTCCCAGGAGAACGCTGCAGGTGCTAACAGATTAACATAATGTGTTTTATCTTCAATTTCCGTCAACATCTCATATTCAGAAATGTCGAGCATCCAGGAATTTTGCAGTTCGTTCATACTGATGGTGTACATTAATTTACAAGCATTTTAAAACCTAGCTAGTAATTCTTTCCTTCTTTGCGCTCTATGCCTGTAGGCTTCGGTCATCAATCAACCGCACTAACAATCTAGTGGGGAACTGGAGAATTGAGAAATGAGTTTGATGGCCATGTAACGAGACCACTATGTGTACACCGTAAGTTCCACAGCTGAACCTGTATCATTTGTGGAGAGGAATGTTCACAAGGTCTCTCTTTTAACAAGTGAGTTTTCGACATTCTTTTAAAGGAACAGTCTCCAAGCACTAGACTTTTCGAATGGCCAACGTGGCAAATGCCATGAGTTTCTGGGAAGCAGCTGAGAGTATATGATGTATGCGCTTTAGAATGACTCATACTACCATAGGTTGAGTATGTCCGTTTTCTCCCGAAACAAGAAATTTCTTCCCCTGGTATTTAAGGCCCCGACTCTAACAATATTGAAGGAACAACATTACCTCCTTTTAATAACAACGTGAGGGCAAACAAGCAGCGACCTCTTTCAAGGAACCATTCATCATGATAGCACACGAAAATTTCAATCCCACTCCTGTCAATTAGAAGTAAATATATTATATATATTTACCCGAGAGCTCATCAATGAAATTCACTGTAAAAGCCTGCACTCCCATACAGAAAATACATTTTTCCGAATGGTTTTTAAAGACAGTCTGGGTATGTGCTGTTATTTGTCTTTATACATTGCCTGCGATCTAAATTTATCTATCACACGACAAAATTACGTTTATAGATAACGAGATCTGTTAAGTCGTCAGTCAAACTCACAATAACATCAGTTCGTCACAGATGGCAATCTTAACAATAAAGTAATTAATGAAGGTCGCACACAACATAACATTATACAAAATAAGGTAACAATCACAAGAGTTGACACTGCCTTTAGTCCTATTTTCGTTCTAATGACTACTGCATATTAGTATTCCATAGAACTGAATACAAGTCCCAACAGATGATGGTACAAAGGTGCTGAATCATGTTTGCGCATTAAAAGGGACAAGTGTTTGCATAATAGGCGGCTCTTAATTCCCATAATTTAGTCTGGATTTATAGACTGGCATTAATCAACTGAACAATCGAGCAAGCTGCGTTTTATTGGCAAAAAAGTTACAAGACGCAACAAATCTACTAAAGAGACTGCCTACATGACACTTGTCCGTCCTTCTCTGGAGTGTTGTTGCACGGTATGTGATCCTTATCAGATCGAATTGACGGACGACACTGAAAAAATTCAAAGAGGGACCTCGTCTTGTACTGTTGCGAAATACGGGAGACAGTGTCACTGATATGATAAGCTAGTTGGGGCGGCTATCATTAAAGCAAAGGCGTTTTCCGTTGCGGTGATAACTGTTAACTAAATTTTAATCACGTGCTTTTTCCATTGAATACGAAAATATTTTGTCGATTCCCATCTACATACGAAGAAATGACTGCTGAGATAAAATAGGAGAAACGATATCTCGCACGGAAAGATTATGGTGTTCATTTTTGCCACGTGCTATTCGAGAGAAATAGTCTGAAATTGGTTCTCTGAACCCTCTGATGCACTTGGTGCTTGTAATTAAAGTGCAGTTTCTTGCAGAGGTCAAGTGTGGCAGAGAAACTTGGCAGATATTCTAATGCGTTAATACGGGGCCGATTTACGTCGGAAAATATTAGTTTCAATTTCAGCCACCAGGTGCAAACCTGGCGCTGTGAATGCAAAAAAAGACTTATAGAAATGTTTCCACATGCAATGGGTTACGAACGAAACGTGGGCAGAAAAGGTCAAACAAGTTAGAAAGGCGTGATGTCGATTTTATTATTAATCGGCGCTTACCCAATTTGTTCAATTTGAGCACCGGAGACGTCAACGAGATGCTGCATCCGTAAAACGACGTGATCGAGAGTTGCTCGCAGCAACTCCGGTTGAATGTGAACAACGTGTTCCAGTATACTGGCCTCAGATCGGGTAGAGCCCAAACATATCCCACTAAACGCGTTCTGTTAGATACCCCCAGAACCAAAAGTCACACGGATTCAGATCAGGTGATCTTGCAGGCCACACATCTGGAAAACCTCTGGAGATAGCACGTTCGTGAAACATTGCATTAAGAAGAATTTTGAATCGGCAAGCGACATAAGGTGTTTCCCCATCATGCACGAAAACAGTAGTTTCCACACAGTTGCGCGCTTCCAAAGCAGTGTCGACAAGGTCCAGACGTCACGGTATACCTGACAGGCCCTCTGGGGATATTTTCTTCAAAGAAGAACGGACCGAGAATCAATGTGCTTGTGAATCAAAACCACACAGGCAAATACGGCAAGTGCAGTGGCTCTGGGTGCACAACACGCGCTTTTACAGTACCCAAAATTCGGCACTTCTGTGTATTCACCACACCCTGCAGTGTAAAATATGCCTCGTCAATCCACAGAATATTTCGCGATCACATGACTTCAACTTCGTACGTGCCAAAAACCAAGAGCAAATTCAGAACGTTGCTACGGATCATGTGGTTTCAACTGCTGCACTGTCTGCATCTTGTACGGATACCAGTGTAAAATAGACCGCAAAAGCTTCCGTAATGTTGGCCGTGGTATGGACAATTTCCGTGACTTTGCACTAGCACTAGCCGCAGCACCTGCTGCATGGTCAGTTAAGCTTCCACCGAGATGGGACGCCTTCCTCTTCCAGGCTCACCCATGTCATTATCATCTCCTTTAAACCAGTCAATGACAACGGACCTCTCCTCAGTCGGCGATACTCTCTCACTGCTGCCGTTCATACAAACTAGTTTCACTAACAGCACACGGGCTCTGTTCTCCATAGCCATAGTGCACACTCACGTTACGGCTTGTCAAATGACATCGTGGATGTTACACTGTCACGCAAACTGTTCACAGCGCCAGATTTGCACCTGGCGGCCAAAACTGTAACTATATCTTTTTTCAGCATAAATCGGTTCCGCATTAGTATATGTACTAAGTTTCGCTAACATACGCTAATTACAGCCCACACTAGATCTCCGCGAGTAGCTACACTTTAATTTTAACCAACTGGTAGATTATTTAGTCACAGGTCTACGATGGATCGTGTCTCTAAAGTCTTCGGGTTAGTAACAGGCTGGAAGGGTGAATAAAAGTGTTGTACCAAACGAAAGCTACAAACGCGTACGGCAAACGGAAAATAAGCTTATTTCACTGTATAGACTGTGTCATTGAAAAAGCCGTAGCATATGTACGGACTCCAGCGTGTTTGTGGCTCAGAGCAGTGTCCCTGCTGAACACGAGTCAACTCCTTCCGCTGCCGCACGTGCTCTGCAGCCTCATCAAGCCGCTGCCGAACGCTGAAAACGGTCCAAGAAAAGTCCATCACGCCTTCGTGGCTCCAGCTAGCCCCACAATGACTACTAAGAGACTACTTCAAGAATGTGTCCTACTTTAGGTATCGTCGTGCAACTTTTAAATAATAACTATCTTTTTGTAGCATATTAGAGCTTCTAACTAATATGTAAGCGCACGCAATTTCATGTGGAATCGTTTCCATTTACATGTTCACTCGCCAGCTTTTATAAGCATTAAATAATAAAATAGCGCCGGTTGATATTTTTCCGACCTATCTAAGACATTTGACTGTGTGAATCACAAGATTCTCCAACATAAGTTGAAATTTTATGGGGCAGATGGTATAGACAACCAACAGATAATGACATACTTAGCCGAAAGAATGCAAAAAGTTGTACTTAGTTCGTTGTTATTGTGATTTGCTGTCCGAAGACTGGTTTGATGTAGCTATCAATGCTACTCTATCCTGTGCAAGCCTCTTCATCTCCGAATAACTACAGCAACTTATATTCTTCTGAATCTACTTACTGCATTCATCTCTTGGTCTCCGTCTATAATTTTTACCCTCCCCTCCCATACACAAAAGTTTGGTTCAAATGGCTCTGAGCACTATGGAACTTAACTTCTGAGGTCATCAGTGCCCTAGAACTTAGAACTACTTAAACCTAACCAACCTAAGGATATGACACACATCCGTGCCCGAGGCAGGACTCGAACCTGCGACCGTAGCGGTCGCGCAGTTCCAGACTGTAGCGCTTAGAACCGCTCGGCCCACACATACACCAATATAGTTCAGGGCCATAATGCTGACTGAGGAGAAATCAGATATGGGTTTCCCCTAAGGTCCAATATTGTTCCTCATATATGTAAACGACTTTCCGGCTAATATACAACATGCAGAATTAGTTCTTTTTGCACATGACAGTAGTACTGTATGTATGACATACTGTATGTATGACATACAGGAACAGAAGAAATGGTAAACAAAGTTCTTGAAAGTATCAGTGATTGGTTTTCTGCGAATGGTCTCACCTTCAATTTTAGAAAGAAATAAAATATTCAGTTTTGTACATATAGGGCTATGATAAGTGTAACACATGGTGAGGAAATAATAAACATGGTGAAAACTCCAAAATTCTTAGGTGTCCATACTGATGAGAATTGACATTGGAGAAAGCACATTTTGGAACTACTAAAACAACTTATTTCAGCAACATTTTCGCATAGAAGCATTGTAATTCGTGCGGAGAGTCACATCATTAAGTTGGCATATTTTCATTCAATAATGCCATAAGGAATAATGTTCTGGGTTAGCTCGTCCTTCAGAAAGAAAGTCTTTATTGCGCAAAAAGACGCTTTAAGAATCAAATACGGTGCTCGCCCACGACCATCTTTTAGACATCTGTTTAAGGAGTTGAGCATTCTGACTACTGCTTCATAGTATATTTACTCCCTCACGAAGTTTGCTGTAAATAATCTACTATGGTTCAAAAGGATCAATGATGTACATAATTACAATAGCAGAGGGAAAAATGACATTCATTGCTCCACACTAAGGCTGTCTTCGGCACAAAAAGGGGTGCACAATGCTGCACGAAAAATTTTTGGTCACTCAACCAATGATATAAAATATCCAACGGACAGCAAAGTATAATATAGAAAAAACCGAGAAAGTTTCTCCTTGACAGCTTCTCCTTTTCAGTGGAATAATTTCTGCTACTGTAATGTGTAAAGGTGGTGAGTAGGTGTGGTGTCACCGCCAGACACCACACTTGCTAGGTGGTAGTCTAAATCGGCCGCGGTCCGTTAGTATACGTCGGACCCGCGTGTCGCCACTATCAGTGATTGCAGACCGAGCGCCGCCACACGGCAGGTCTAGAGAGACTTCCTAGCACTCGGCCCCGTTGTACAGCCGACTTTGCTAGCGATGGTTCACTGACGAAATACGCTCTCATTTGCCGAGACGATAGTTAGCATAGCCTTCAGCTACGTCATTTGCTACGACCTAGCAAGGCGCCATTACCAGTTACTATTGATACTGAGTCATGTACAGTCAAGAGCGACGCTCATCATTTATGGATTAAAGTTAAGTATTCCACCAGCTACGTCCGTTTTTCTAACGTCTAATTTCCTTGTCCTGTTCCAGACCTCACGCCAGCCTGCGTGAGCTAAACGCGTGCCTTTCGGTTTCCTCTAGTATACCGGTGTTGGCTCTCCTGCCAACCCACAACAGTAGGAGCTACTATCTCACATGTGTGTGTCTTTTTTCTTTTTGTAAAGATAAAAACTTAGAAGTGTCCAGAAGGTAGCCATATATACAAATTAATTTGCGATGTGAATGTAAAATGACTCGTTACACATCATTACGATCTATCGTGCAAAATGATCCATGGATCATGTTACTAACTGGCGACATCTCCACATACAAAAGAGGAAAATCAGAGCCGAAGAGATGTATTTCAAACAATGCAGATCAAGCACTCCAACGAGTAAAAACATGGCAAAAGTCGTTTTACGCAGTGGGAGAGGCCATCGAAGCGAGCTTTACTAGTTCAGTGACTTAAGGGATTATATCTTGTTTCAGTTCAGGAGTTAGCACATTATTTTGGATTGCAGGTGGAGGTTCAACTTAACGTATCATTAGTTGCTAAGGAGATCGCTCAGTAACTAAAATTGGGCTCCGGTCGAGTAATTCTCACCGTAATGTCTCTTCAAGAACTACTCGTCCTTCCATGTTCAAATGGAGAATTTCTGCCTCTGTTAGACATTAAGTGTTCGGTGGACATCAGGCGGGGAGCATTATCCCAGTAGGACAAAGGCTGAGGAAATAAGTATCAATCGCCTTGCTGAGGAGACCATATCAGCAGTCTCTAGAAGTGATATTTAAAATAAAAAAATAAATAAATAAAGGGGGGACAGAGGCATGAGAAACCATGAGTACGACCCCCTGACGGATTTAGGACTTGCCACTTTCGCGTTATAAGAAATAAATGTTAAGAGTGTGTCCCGTTGTCTCCTGAGCCATAGGAGACGGAGCACAGTTTCGGATTGTACTAGAAACTGGAGGGAAATCGCCCGTGGTACTCTTTACGGAACCAACCCAACAAAAGGCTCAAGTGATTTTCGGAAACTACGGAAAACATATCTGGATCATTTGACTGTTGTTTGGGTCCCGATTCTACCTAACAGTAGTCCAGTGTCTTTACTTGGTCGCCATCTTGCTTTCTTCCGCTTTGAAGTTAAATTTCCTAACAACAGTGAAATTTTTCGTTCGTGCATTTCTGAATTGTAACAAGTACTAGATAAGCAATTAAGAGATGAGAGATCGAACGCCCCATGGTATGGAATTTATAATTGACTTCACGAAAGAAAAATTTCATTCAGAAACTATATGCAATCCGTCTTCTTTCGGGACTGGCATATCAATTTTCGTGAAGCTTTAAATAAAATGATGCTGTAACATATAAAGACACTTTATTCACAATTTAGAGACTACGCCAACATAAAACTTTTTGATTTGATGTGAATGACTGAAAAGTAGCCAAAAGTGCTTGTATGTCGTACATTTTCTTTCGCGGTCTGAATTGCGCGTCGACACAGGCTTATGAGTATCTGAAATACAACTCGGTTTTCGCAACTACACGGAGAATTTCAGCAGATCATACACAAAGAATTTAAATAGCGAAAAACTGCGGAACTGTTTAGTTTATTGGAACGGAATTAGGAACCTTACGAAATGGAATAGGAGATGATGAAATACTTAACGGAAATACAGTGGAATTAGTGCACACCAGTTTAAAGTTGCAACGCATCATTTGTTGAGTGACTTCGCAGAAGTAGCGCCTCGTTCAAGGTAGGTATATTATTACAAGCAGCAGGACGTATAGCACTAATTATTACGTATATTCCTGGGGCACTGAAGTTCATGTGTTTCTGTTACACTATCATCCCCCGTAAGAAAAGCTAGATAGAGATGGTAAAATGCTGTAAATATGTCATCTTGCATGATTATTTTATCGTCGTGAGCTCTATCACGCCAAATAATATCAGAAAATATATCAAGATTCGTCCGGTTCAGTGATCTACGTTTGTCGTGGTTCCTTGTAGTGTCTCCACTCGAATGCTGGAATGGTTCTTTTAAGAAATATGCAGTGCGTACCGTTATCTTTTCTCATACTTTAAGTACGTTATTTCAGATGAACATACCGGCGAACTTTTAATCCCTAACATAATCACGCCAAAACGTTTTATTAACGGGAAAATTACAGAGAATTACATCCAAGTTTCGTAAATATTCGAATGTTACATTCATCGGCCACAATTATTCCCAGCATCTTGGAATACAAAGGGGCAGCGGCAGCAACAGCAGTGTGGTAAGCAAGCACCATTTTGTGTGTAAGCGACGTTGAGCGTGCACTTTCCTACTTATCTTTTCCGTTAATGTCTGGGTCATACTGAAAAAAGCCATGTTCGAGACAATGAATGCTCATTACACTAAATGGTAACTTATTAATAAGTTTAAATCATCGATTAAAGGCATGAATAAAAATTGTGGAAGCTGTTTTCTCAATCTCCCAGTTCCATTCATGAAGTGTTTTCTCTTATCCTCCTCTTAACGCTAACCGCGTTGCCTGCTTTCTGTCAAATAATACCGCCTTTCACTGTCGGCTTACAAAGCCTGTACAGCAGAAGCCGACTGCCCCCCTCCCCCTCCCCTCCTCCGCCCGCCGCCGACACACACACACACACACACACACACACACACACACACTAGATGCAACGACCGCCAATTAACTTATGAATGCGAAGGTCGCCCTTAATAATGATTTGTGCGACATCATTTTTAAGCGATTGTGTGGCGTCTGTTGGAGACGACCCACTCTTTCCTTTAAATAGACATGTAAAACTTCACACAAACCTCTTCTCGCTGGACGAAGTGCCATATCTACAACTGAAAAAATAATGTTTTTACTCGTTCCATCTCCTGTAGGTCAACTTCACTAAGGATCTATGGAATGAATACTAGATCACAGAAGATTAATTCTTTAGTGACGTATGACTCGCATATTGTGGTTTCTAATACGATCCGCATCCATTAGGATTTCTTCTCTATAGATCTATGGAACGAACAACATATATGATCTGACTTAATCTAATCAAAGTCGCCAACACACTAAATGAGCGGCTTTCGTAGCAGATATACAGTCTTTACACTTATGGCAGATGTACTGTCTTTACACCTACTGCGCGTGGTGCAAAGCGAAAACGTTCTCCGTCTTACACAGAGATAGCGTTATTCTGTTTTTATGATGTTGGCAAATGTTACGCTATTACGTCATTCATGTCTGATCTTGGTCTGCGGCATAGTCTTGTTTTGACGGCTTCTCGAAGTAGTCGTGTTGCGCGTATTTTCTCAAATAGATATTGAGCTGCGAATTTTTTGTTTTGTTTGCGATAGTTCATCGCAACAGCAACACTTTCACACTCTGAGGTTATAATACTCCTCTGTCATTTCCGACATTTGAGAAGTGGGAGGCTGAGTTTAAACGTGCGTCACTTTTCTTCTGAGAATAATTCACGTGAAGGCGGTCATAAATTGCAACTATAGGTGAAACCAAATAAAAACTAAAATAACAAAAGTATGTATTTGGCGACTGATGTATGACATAGTTGACGCACTAAGAGTACCTAGAGAAAGTGTGTGGTGTATTTTACAAGAAGAATTAACAACGAGAACGTTTTGTCTGCGATGGGCGCCGCATTTGTTTAAATATGGTAGAAGGCAAATTCGAAAACTAATTTTCGGTAATGTGAGGCCCTTTTTTTAAAAGAACCTCACTGATGATGTGTGCTGAATTTACTAATGCGAATGAAACGCTGTTCCACTGCAGTTCATATTATCAACTGTAACGAATCCTATTCGCTCATTTGTTCGATTTACTCACGAAAAGCCTACGTTGCAGCTGGATTGAAGTTATTTTTTGATAATTACAAACAAAGTTGAAAATTAGTCTGTGGTCATGTTCCTCAACATAGATCTTTTTAATTTGTTCTGCACAAAATATGCCTCAATGGAAGTGTGATTCTAGATGCAGACAGAATGCGAGCATTATTTCATCTGCTATTATTTCAAACAAATTTACAGTTCCACAGCTAAAACAACAGCCTTCAATAACATTCAATATTCGAATGTCACGTTAATTTTAGATATACATGATCATACTCAATCACTGTGGTAACACTTAAAATCGACAGCTGAAACGAAATTCTAATTCTAAATGGATTCGACACTTTGCCGGGCCCATTAGTGTCGCTACGTTGGGAAGAAGCTGTGTAGAGTTTACGTCTCCTTCTCGCACCAAAGTCCCGCCTCAGATACATGGTTCGCAAAGATTCGCACACTTTCACATCGGATAACGCTGGACGCCGACAGATAGGGAACACAAATTCGGTCCCGAAGGGGGAGGGGTGCCTTCATGAAGGGCATTCGGCCACCTTATATCACAAACATCGCCAAATCCAGATTAGCATATCGACCCCATGAAGAATCGAGATAATGGCCAGGAAAAAGAAGAAGGCTTTTAAGTTGTCACTAGGTTCCCAAAATTACTATTGTTGCTATTTGTGTGGACTCAGTTTTTGCCACCAGTTGTACAGCTTTCACATACGTACAACAAGCAACAACTAAAAAAACTAACCGAAAGCGTTTCTTTCCTTACTGCTTCTGCATTTGACTGTAGGAGACTTTTTCGTCTGTCAACGTAAATAATTTAATAACTGTGTTCTTTGGCTTCTGTTTTCGCGGAATCTGGATGAATCTAGTTTTATATTTGCCAAAGTTCATTAATCATTCACGTTCACTTGAAACAGCTTCGTTTCTTTGCGTTAATTAGTTAATTTCGTACCTCGTACCAAATTACAAAGAAAGCATGTGCTGACAGGAGTGTAAATTACCGAACTATCAGTTTAATAAGTTACGGTTGCAAATACTAACTCGAATTCTTTACACAAGAATGGATAAACTGGTACAAGCCGACCTCGAGGAAGATCAGTTTGGATTCCGGAGAAATGTAAGGCAGCACTGACACAACGACTTCACACAGATGATAGCTTAAGGTAAGGCAAACCTACGTATTGCTAGACTTTATAGCTTTTGGCAGTGTTGATTGGAATACCCTTTTACAAATTCTAAAGGTGATAGGGATACAATACAGACAACGAAAGGCTATTTACAATTTGTACAGAAAAGAAGATGGCAGTTACAAGAGTCGAGGGGCATGAGAGGGAAGCAGCGGCTGAGAAGGGAGTGAGTCAGGATTGTAGCGAACCCGCGACGTTATTCACTCTGTATATTGAGCAAGCAGCAAAGGAAACAAAAGAAAAATTTGGAATACGAATTAAAGTTCAGGGACAAGAAACAAAAACTTTGAGGTTTGCCGATGACATTGTAATTATGTCAGAGACAACAAAAGACTTGAAAGAACAGTTGAAAGGAATGGGCAGTGTATTGAAAGAAGAAGATGAACATCAACAAAAGCAAAACGAGGATAATGGAATGTAGGCGAATTAATCAAGTGATGCTGAGGGAATCAGATTACGAAATGAGATACTTAAACTAGTTATGAGTTTTGCCATTTGAGCAGCAAAGTAACCTCATTCTACCATTGTGCGATGGTTTCCTGTGATAGGGGCGGTGAGATGTTTGTGAAGAAATGAGTATTACGAGTGTGTAAAGAGCCAGTTCTGCTCAACTGCTTGTCAGTGCTTGGCCATGGAACGCGCATACCAATGACCGATGAGACTCAATTGCCTGTGTATCCTCCGACGTTCCTGAGCCACAGTTCATCCGGATGATTTCACTGTGGTCTCCCCAACATTGGGACTGTCTAACAGGGTAGTTTATAACATAAGCGAATAATATTCACCGCATATATTAATACGGAGAGAGGTAGCCGCTCCCTACTCGTTTCGGAGATTTGAGAGCGACGTCAGGTTTTGGAAGCAGTTTACAAGAGCTCTGGGTAACACAGCCTCTTGGTGGACACCATGTGCTGCCTTATACCGAAACGTGATAGTCCATACAACGTGCCAGATTTTGTTTGATAATCATTTATTACGTTTAGTATTTCTCTATGTAATTAATGTGAGTTTTCTTTCCTGTTCCTCTTTCACATGACTGTACCAGCAGTTGTACGGTTTGCTTTTGCTTCTAGGTAGCAAGCCACAGACATGACAGCAAATAAATAAATAAAAATAAATGTTTTCACGACGTTGTAGTTAAGCAACACAAGATTCCAGCTACATAGTGCCCTCTCTGCTTTGGTTTTTGCGTTTCATGCCGATGTCACGGGAACTTGATTTCCACACGCCTAACAAGTCGCGAGAGATTGTAAAATAACCTCATTTCACTGTACATTAATATTTATACATATACTTCCCACGTCAACGCTGGAGCATTTCTGTCAATTACAATATCCGGTACATTTAAATATCATATTGGTCATGTGTACTGTTATTTTCCAAATTAAAAGAAGCAGGTTCATCACACGGTCTTGCAAACAAGATGGGATTGCTTGTTATGTTTTCCTCCACTTCCCTAAATCGCTCAAAGTGCAGAGCGAGAAGCGTTCTTAAACAAAGCCATCGTCGATTCCTTCCCCATCATGGTGATGCATTCTATACTCATGGCGTCACGGGGAACATCGCGAAGTGGTAAGCTCTGCTCAGAGCTGGCTGTCGTTCTGCTTATTTTGCTACTTCAGTGCCTCCTCCACAGCGAGATGCACTTGGAAAGCGAACAAAATTGCAAAGCCAAAACTCAGTATTCGACGGTAGTGTTTTACGCAAACGTGGATAGTCTACATCTAATAGAATCGCAATTAATACTCGTTATAATACAGCAAAATACCAAAATTATTTGGTTTCCACGAACTATTTTGCTACTGACACTCTCGATTAAAAGCAAAATACGCAACAGCAGATGCCGTGAAAGGCCGTAAACCGTGAAATTCCAATGTTGTGAAATTTTAAAGCTTGAAGCCGTTGTAATGTTCGAAATTCATGACCCAAGGCGAACGAAAAACCGCGACAATTGTACTCAACTGTACTCAATAAATGAGAGACTCAATTCCAAGTCATTCAAATTATGCTGCAGGCAAGATAGAATCCGCACTGACTACTTTCAAACACAGCTGGCTATATGGAATACATGCTTTTGCTTTAATAATACGCGGGCCATCAGATCATGAGTAGAAATGTACAGGATAGATACGTCTGTCTGGTTCAGCACACGTAACCAACACCCCCGAGATGCAGAACATTATATGCGTCAGTCCTAACGTTTTTCCATCATTTATTACTATTTTCACCTTTGAATATTTCTGCTAATGTAAAAAAGTGCCAAGTTGGAACGTGGTTCAGAGTCCAAATAAAACTACAATGAAGCGCAAAGAAACTCGTATAGGCATGCGTATTCAAATAAAGAGGGGCAGAATACGGCGTCTCGGTCGGCAACGCCTATATAAGACGACAAGGGTCTGGCGCAGTTGTTAGACCTGTTACTGCTGCTAAAATGGCAGGTTATCAAGATTTAAATGAGTTTGAACGTGCTGTTACAGTCGGCGCACGAGCTATGGGACACGGCATCTCCGAGGTAGCAATGACGTGGTCATTTTCACTAGTGTACCGTGAATATCAGGAATCCGGTAAAACATCAAGTCTCTGACATCGCTGCGGCCGGAAAAAGATCCTGCAAGAATGAGACCAACGACGACTGAAGAGAATCGTTCAACGTGACGGAAGTGCAACCCTTCCGTAAACTGCTGCAGATTTAAATGCTGGGCCCTCAACCAAGTGTCAGCGTGCGAACCATTCAACGAAACATCATCGCTATGGGCTTTCGAAGCCGAAGGCCCACTCGTGTACCCTTGATGACTGCACAACACAAATCCTCGCCTGTGACCGTCAACACCGACATTAGAAACATCTTGCCTGGTGACGAGTCTCGTTTCAAACTGTATCGAGTGGATGGACGTGTATGGAGACAACCTCATGAATCCATGGACCCTACATGTCAGAAGGGGATTGTTCGAGCACGTGGAGGCTCTGTAATGGTGTGGGACGTGTGCAGTTGGAGTGATACGGGACCGCTGATACGTCTAGATACGACTCTGACAGGTGACATGTACGTAAGCATCCTGCCTGATTACCTCCATCCATTCATGTCCATTGTGCATTCCGACGGACGTGGACAATCCCAGCAGGATAATGCGACACCCCCACACGTCCAGAATTGCCACAATGTGGCTCCATGAGCATTCGTCTGAGTTTAAACACATCCGCTGGCCACCAAACTCCCCTGACATGAACATTATGGAGCATATCTGGGATGCCTTGCAGCGTGCTGTTCAGAAGAGATCTCTACCCCGTCGTACTCTAACAGATTTATGGACAGCCCTGCAAGATTTATGGTGTCAGTTCGCTCCAGCTCTGCTTCAGACTTTAGTCGAGTCCATGCCTCGTCGCGTTGCGGTACTTATGCGTGCTCGCGGGGTCTTACACGATACCAGTAAGGCGTACCAGTTTCTTTGGCTCTTCATCGCAAATGGTTACGCCAGTTCAAATGTTGGAGGAAGGCAACGGCTTACTACCATGAATACGATCATGCCTAGCAAAGTATTGTGCTGTTCAATCCAATCTTCAGGTTGGTGATAGCTTTGCATTTTTCCTAGCTGTTTGACGCTGTTGATGATGGTATCCATCAGCTCCTTCGCAAGTGAATCTTATTGTATTGATTCCTGTCCTTGTGGCGAGAGTCTGGGGACGACTGAAATACAGCAGTAAAACACAGTGGCTTTTGTTTTGCCAAATTACTATTTTTTACGGTTTCTCCCAAACTCGTGAAGTCCTCATGTACACTATATGACAAAAGTATCTGGACACCTACCAATGTACATTAATAATGGGGTAAGTCTACCCTACACCTTTATGACGGCTTGAAGTTTTCTTGGGACGCTTTCAATGTTGTCTCTGAATGTGTGTGGAGGAATGGTAGACCATTCTTCCTCAAGAGCAGAACCAGATAAAGTAGTGATGTTGGACGCTGAGATCTGAAGCGAAATCGACGTTCTGACCCCTCCCAAGGGAGCTCCATTGGGTTAAGGTCGCAACTCTGGGCAGGCCAGTCAACTTCAGGAATGTTACTGTCCAGAAATCATTGTCTCATTATGCTTCTTTATGAGGGGGGTGGATTGTCATGCTGATAAAAACAAGCATGGTCTCCAAACTGTTCGTCTGCTCAATGCAGTGTACAAACTGTTCATATCTGTTTGCATTTTGCGTTTTCCTAAGAGCAATAAGGGAACCAAACCCTAACCACGAAAAACATCCGCACACCGTAACACCATCTCCTGCATACTACACATGGTGGCAGGTAACGTTCCTCAGGCATTCGCCAAAGTCAGACCTTTCCATCGGATTGGCACAGGGTACAGCGTGATCCATCACTCCAAAACACTCTTTTCCAGTCATTCAGTGTCCAGTGGTGTCGCTCATTACACCAGCTCTAGCGAACTAATCCGAACCATTTTCAAAGTGTCGATCCGTTCCACTGCGTAATACTGCATACGTATTGTAGACTGCAAAACGTTTAATCACGTCAAGATATGGACATTTATTATCAACCGTGTGACTGCATAAAATATGTTTATCGAACTTAAAACAAACATTTGCAACATTTGAAATGACATAAGCTGCTTAGTTACAGCCGCAATAAAGCAATGGTTATGACTAAAAGCTTGTGCTTCAGTATTTAACAACATTCTCAAAGTCATAAAACCGTTTCAGTGTTATGGTATTCGTCTGCAGGTCCACCAATGGGAACAACGATACAAAATGCATTTAGAGTTCGGAACAAGAATTACTCGCCGCAAAACCTATGCCTCAAAGTGCGAATACCCATGCACACGTAATCTGAGTAACAAGCTACTGCTTCGAAGTCAAAACTCATTTTCCTCCTCCAACCTAAATTTTTGCTATATCATTGTCTAGACAGCAATATCATAATCACTCCAGAATAAATCTTAATTTTAACACGGAAAGAAAACATTTGTGGTATTATTGGGGAGCGCAAGGTTTATGGAAAAATAAATCATACCGGCTAGATGGCAAGACACTGCTGGGGTAGGATTCATTCGGGTTTTGACCTATAAACAAAGCCAACTTCCACTAATGGTGGAAAATGCAGTAACCGCCTCACTACATGGCAAAATACGGTGGACAAAGCACCAGAAGCGCCACATGCAGTAGAGGTTTCGTCCCGCGGACAACGTGTTAAGAGGCCCGATAACAACACACTGGCCTCATTAGCGGTAGTCTTACTAGGCCGGAAGCTCGCAATGGCACGATGATGAACTTTCACGGTCGTCGGAATGACGCAGATTTTGGCGGCATGGTCTGCCTATTCGACGGAAGTTTGTAATTAGACGACTGAACCACGCACACTGGGATGGTATAAAATACTGCTGAAACGAATAGAAATTCGTCATTACTGTTACGAGTAGTCAATTGAAATAGTAGGCTCACTCACACACTTCCAGATGTCAAGCTGTTCACGTTTAACAATTACTTAGAAATTAGATTTTAGGAAACACATATTTTATTTATAAGCAACATCTGAAAAATTATCACAACAGTCAGTACCATATAAGCGCCATTATAGTATCAATTTTGAACATAGGCATCGAAGTGAATTCAATTCTTTCTAGTGAATCAGTCGTTTGCCCTATAACACGTACGTTGTTATGTAATATTCACATGTTACAGCCGGTCAGGGTGGCCGAGCGGTTCTAGGCGCTACAGTTTGGGACCGCGCGACCGCTACGGTCGCAGGTTCGAATCATGCCTCGGGCATGGATGTGTGTGAATTTAGTTAATACAATTCTCATTACGAATTAATCAAAATTTAAAAAGAATAAAATTGCAAACTCTACGCAAGTTACGAACTGAGGACGTTCTTGGCAAACAACTTAAAATTCTTATGCCACAGCTGCTATGACCGAAAATGGTACAATTTAAATCGCTAACAAGTCAAAATAATTTACTATTACGCGCTTAGAGATAAAACATATAAAAGCAGTAGAACAGACGCAAATATGAACTAGCTGTCGAGAGTTAATATCCCGTAACGTTTAGTAGTTGATAAATTTTGTGCTCGATTACTAATTTGAATTTGTTTCCCATACTCTACACAGTCACGGTAGGCCTATTCCAAAGAGGTCTGCTTTCAAAGTTATTAGATTTTCGACACTTGTTCCAGCAGTGTATACCCGATTTGATACCCCACAGAAATTATGTTGCCATCAATCGATGGATTAGGGAACAGGTAGAATATCAGTTGCGTAATTCGAGTAGAAGGTACAACGCCTGCCGAAGCACCACTGGTCTCGTCAGGAATTTTTCCCATAGACACGAAGGCACGATATCTAGAAAGTACAAGACTTTACATGTCAGAACATCACTGACAAGAAACAATTAATGGAGGCTTACCGAATGGCAACGTGCCTGAGCCGCGAGGAGGACAGCACAGCGGTTACATGGACTTTCCGCAGTAATCCGCGAAAGACTTCAACCGTATTATGTAAAACCATCCAAATAGATGATACATTTGTTGAGAGGGCATGGGTCAAACACTGTGTGTTTATGTAGAACTAGCAAGATTACGATACAGGGGTGGAACTATGGACTGATAGCCGCACCTGAAATCATTGCTAGAATGTGATCAATGTACTGAATTTAGACAGGGAGTAGACATAAGTGATACGACAGCTGCTTGAGACTATAGCGAATGATATATCCATATTTATGTCACTGATATTTGAAAACACGATTGGCCTCATTAATAATCATATAACAGTGTGCTAGAAAGTATATACGTGGGCCGTTGATAAGTAATGCAACATATCTTTTTTCTGAAAGCAGGTTGGTTTTATTCAGGATTCCAATACACCATAGTATTCCCCACTCTCTCGGCTAGAAAACCGTTCTTTGCAGTATAATCTCTATTCACTGGGACGGCCTGTATGACACCACTGTACTGGTCGACGTCGGAGCCAACGTCTTGCTACGTCAATAACCTTCCCATCATGCACCTACTACTTCCCGCGGAGTGCATCCTACATTGAGCAAAAAAGGTGCGAGATCCGGGAGTAGGGTGGATGAGGAAAAACATTCCAATCAAGTTTTATAAGCTCCTTTCGGATGTGCAGACTTATGAGAGACCTTGTGTTACCACAGAGGAGGAGAAATTCGTTTGCATTTTTGTGGCGACGAACCCGCTGAAATACTTTCTTCACTTTCGTCAGTATAACACAATACCCATCCTCGTTGACAGTTGCATCTTCAGGGAGGACATCAAACAGAATAACCCCTTCAGGGTCGCAGAAAACTGTCGTCATGACTTTAGTTAGTTGGTCGGTTTAAAACAAGGTGAAAGGGACAACTACGACGTCATCGGTCCCTTCTTCATAATTAAACAATGCCACAACTGTGAGAATAAAATACACGAGACATATAACACAAAACAGAAAGGAAGGAAAGACCACAAGAACGGAGGAAAAGCAACGAACACTAAAAGGAACAAAAGGACAAGAAAACAACAGAGATCCAAGAAACAGTTAGAAGAGAGTAAAACAAGGAAGCAGATAACAGTGGCTGGCCGACCACGAAAATAAAATGGAAAAGCTAGCCACCCTGCAACACATTAAAACCTCCACCCTAAAAGCACTAGGGTGGGGGACACAGAGGGACAAACGACATGCGCTAAAACTCAGATAGAATGATAAAACCCACCCTCACGGATAAAACGTAAAATCAGATCAGCCGATGAGGCGTTGTCTGCTAAAATCAATGATAACGAGTCTGGCAACCGAAGATGAAGTCGCAGGGGAGCCAAAGAAGGACAGAGCAGAAGAATACGTGCCACTGTCAACCGGGCGCCGCACCGACAATGAGGGGGGTCTTCACGACGCAGGAGGTAGCCGTGTGCCGCTCATGCATGGCCAATGCGGAGCCTGCAGAGAACCACAGATTCCCTGCGAGACGCCTTCATCGAGGACTTCCACACATTCGTGGTCCCCTTAATGGCTCGCAGTTTGTTGTGCGTACTGAGATTTTGCCATTCCGTCTCCCAAAGCTGAGAAACCTTGCGGCGTAATAACGAACGTAGATCAATTGCTGGGATGCCCATCTCCAGAAGTGGTTTCCGTGTAGCCTGTTTGGCCAGCCTGTCAGCAAGTTCATTTCCTGGGATTCCGACGTGACCAGCGGTCCAGAAGAACACCACTGAACGAGTGGACCGTCCTAGGTCATAGATGGACTCCTGGATGAAAGCAACCAAAGGATAACGAGGATAGCACTGGTCGATCGTTTTCAAGTTGCTCAAGGAGTCAGTAAATAAAAGAAAAGACTCCTCAGGGCATGAACAGAGACACCGAAGTGCACGAGAAATGGCCACCGGCTCTGCAGTGAACACAATGCAGCCATCGGGTGAGGAATGCTGTTCAATATGGCCGCCGTGAACGTAGGCAAAGCCACCGCGACCACCAGCCATCGAGCCGTCGGTGTAAACCACTTCAGAGCCCCAGAACACGTCAAGAACCGAGAGGAAGTGACAGCGGAGAGCTGCAGGGTTAATGGAGTCCTTAGGTCCAGACGAAGCTGCGGCAGAGGCGTACACCTTGGAGGCGTACGTGAACGGACCGAAAGTAAGGGTGGTAAGGGAAGGGCTCCAGTTCGGAGAGAAGGGACTGCACGCGAACCGCAATCGTTAGCCCCGACCTGGGCCGTCGATGCGGGAAATGGACTGCCGCGGGCGGGAAAAGGAGACGGTAATTCGGATGCTCAGGCAAACTACGAATGTGTGCTGCGTAACTGGCGAGCAGTTGTGCACGTCTGATCTGCAATGGAGCGACCCCAACCTCCACCAGTACGCTGGTCACCGGACTCGCTCCTGTCGCTAGTCGAACCCTGTAGTGGTACACAGGGTCGAGTAAAAGCACGCTGAACACGCTGCCGAACCATAAACCACACTCCAATAGACAATTTGGGATTGGACAAGGGCTCTGTAGAGCTGCAGCAGTGCAGAGCGATCTGCACCCAAATTGGTGTTGCTCAGGCAACAGAGGGCATTGAGGTGCTGCCAGCACTTCTGCTCAAGCTGACGAAGATGAGGAAGCCAGGTCAATCGAGCGCCGAAAACCAGTCCTAGGAACGATATGTCTCCACTACAGGGAGTGGGTCGTCATTAAGGTAAAGTGCTGGTTGCGGATGAACGGAACGAGCCGACAGAAGTGCACGACACACGACTTTACGGCCGAAAACTGGAAGCCATGCGCTAGAGCCCATGACTGCGCCTGGTGGATGGCTCCCTGTAGGCGCCGCTCAGCAACATCAGTACTGGAGCAGCAGTACGAAAGGCAGAAGTCGTCTGCATACAGAGAAGGTGAGACGGAGGCCCTGACAGCTGCTGCTAGACCGTTAATGGCCACTAAAAATAGAGAGACACTCAATACATTGCCCTGCGGGGCTCAGTTCTCCTGAATATGGATGGAACTATGGGAGGCACCAACTAGGACACGGAAAGTATGGAGCGACAGGAAGTTTTGGATACAAATCGGGAGCGGCCCCGGAGACCCCACTCATACAATGTGGCAAGGATATGATGTCGCCAGTTCGTGTTCTATGCATTACATAAGTCAAAAATAACGGCAACCAGGTGTTGGCGTCTGGAAGTGGCTGTTCGATTGGCAGACTCGATGGACACAAGATTATCAATGGTAGAGCGAACCTGGCGGAAGCCGCTCTGACGTGAATCCAGCAGGCTACGAGACTCCAGGACCCAACCCAACTGCTGACATACCATACGTTCCAGCAGCTTACAAAGAACGTTGGTGAGGCTCATGGGCTGATAGCTATCCACATCAAGAGGGTTTTTACCGGATTTGAGCACCGGAATGATGGTGCTCTCCCGCCATTCCGATGGAAAGACGCCATCGGTTGAAGATGACGAGAAGATGTCGCTTGTAGTCAGATGAGAGATGTTTAATCATCTGGCTGTGGATCCGATCAGCTGTGTTGGGGCAATGTGCAAGGGCACTGAGCAGCACCCACTCTGTAATTGGGAGGTTATGGGATTCACTGCGGCGTGTAGTGAATCAGAGGACGTTCCCTTCCAGCCGCTGTTTGAGAGTGCGATAGGCTGGGGGGTAATTCTCCGACGCAGAGGCTCGAGCAAAGTGCTCAGCAATCGCGTTTGCTTCGGTAGATAGCACGTTATTTATGGTAGCACTGGACACACCTGTTGGGCCTGGTACCTGAAAAAACGTTTGATCTTTGCCCAGACTTGGGAAAGTGACGTATGGCACCCAATGGTCGAGATGTATCTCTCCCAACACTCCTGCTTCCGTCGTTTGATAAGGTAGTGAACATGGGCACGGAGCCGTTTAAAGGCTATTAGGTACTCCAGGGGAGGGTGCCGCTTATGCCACTGTAGAGCTCGCCGACGCTCCTTAATTCCTTCATCAACTTCCGGCGACCACCAAGGGACTGCCTTACGTCACGGGCTCCCTAAACAGCTTGGGATCGTGTTTTCTGCGCAGAAACAATTGTTGTAGTCACCTGCTCAACCATCACATCGATGTTACCGTGTGGGAGAGATTCAGCAGTGACAGCAGAGATGAAAGCATCCCAGTCTGCCTTGTTTAAAGCCCATCTGGGCAGGCGCCCGTGGGCCTGATGCTGGGGCTGTGACAGGAAGACGAGGAAGTGGTCACTACCATAAAGATCGTCATGTGCTCTCCAGTGGCTTAGATGGGAGAAGTCCTGAGCTGCAAATTGATAAATCAATGGCCGAGTAACTACCATGAGTCACACTCAAATGTGTGGCAGCCCCAGCGTTTAAGTGCAGAGGTCGAACTGAGACAGTGAAGTATCGACATCTCCATCTCGGCCAGTAAGCATGGTATCACCCCACAAGGGGTTATGGGCATTAAAATCTCCCGTAAGGTGGAAAGGTTTAGGGAGTTGATCAATCAGCGCAGCTAATACATTCAGGCATACTGCTCCATCTGGAGGAAAATATACATTGCTGACAGTTATTTCCTGCATCGTCCTTATTCTGACAGCCACAGCTTCAAGAGGGATTTGAGGGGCACAGGTCCACTATGGAGTGAGATTAGGACCTAAACGCAAATTCCACCTGACACTCGATTATACTCGCTATGGTTCCTGTAATATCCCTTACAGCTGCAGAGGACAGGGGTCCGCATTGCTGGGAACCAGGTTTTCTGGATGGCAATACAGATTGCAGTTGTAAAGCTCAAGAGTTGCCTTTAGCTCAGCCAGGCGGTGGGAAAAACCGCCGCAACTCCTCTGGAGGATGACGTCGTTGTGAGACTGGGAAGGCATGGAACATTCAATGAGGCAGTTTACACCTCACAGGGACCTCCTGCCACCGACTTATTGCCTGAGCAGTCTGTATCTAACGTGTCTGAGGATCTGGCGAGGTCTAGGTCCTCAGCGGACGCCAGAATATCCACCCCATCCTCAGATGCAGAGATTGTAGGTAGCAGTGGTGTGGGTGTCACCGCAATTTCCTTGGTTTTAGGGGTCTTCTTTTCGGATTTCTCTTCCTGCTTCTCGGGTTCCCAGGTTGGAAGGACTACACTGGCTCAGTCTCCAGGACTGAGGATGAGCGTGAAGCCCTATGACCAGCTGCTTTTGAGCTCTTCAGTCACTGGCAGGTGTCTTCTTCCCCACTAGCAGAAACCTGGGAAGGGAGTGACCCAAGGGACCCCTTTCCAGCGAGAGAAGCCAAAGAAGACTTAAGCTTTTCTGGCTTAGAAGTGGGACGGGCATCCCCGATGGTTAGGGGGGTGTTGCCCCCGAAGTAGGTGGTGCGGAAGCATCAGGGAGGCCAGTGCCCCCCACCAGCAAGGGGGCAGGTGCAGTCTTCTGGCTCTGAGAGGTGACTGGGTTTGGTGGAGCTGATGGTGCCCACAATCAAGGGGAGCAGGTGTAGTCTTCTGGCTCTGATAGGTGACTGGGGTTGGCAGAGCTGATGGTGCCAGAACTGCTGTCGCATCCCTCCATTTCTCAAAATTTGCTGGTGAGAGTAATCAGCATGTAAACTTGCTGCTCTTCTCTGAAGGTAATAACTATCACTATGTTTGGATCAAAGACATGTCTCGACTACTTTCCTCCTAACTATCAACTAATGATCGTGTAAGACATATTTGTTTAAGGTTTCTGAATTATTTTTCATCAGACAAGTTATTAGCCAAGCATCTATTAGACTGTGATTCCGAGGACCCTGCACGTGTTATTATGCCTACTGCTGACAACAAATTCATAAGTTTAAGAATGCTCACCACCAGCAGCGATGTCCTTTTCAAGTGTACGCCAACTTTGAATGCCTGCTAGCTCCTATTACTCGCTGGGAAGGAACCCCTTAGCCTCACATACAACCTTCACACAAAAAGAACTACCTTATGTGGCAGCATTCCAAGTTGTATGTGGAGATGATTCTAAACTTAACTGCTACGAGTCATATGTTGGGGATAATCCTGCGGTTTGGCTCCTCACTGAGCTTCAAAAACTTTCATGGGAAGTTGATAAGCTCTACAGCGCCAACATTCCAATGAGCAAACCAAAGGAAGATGATGAATTGTATGAAAAGGCAGTTGTCATATTTGTGGGCTGCTGTTAAGATAGAAAAGCGGAAACTCCCCATAGAGATCATTGCCATCTTATGGGAAAGTCCTGCGGTGCAGCTCATAACACATGAAATTTGAAGTATAAGTTACCACAGAACATACCTGTCTTGTTTCATAATTTGAGTGGGTATGACGCTCATTTTCTCGTTGAGCACTTGGCTAATTTCGGTATGAAGAATGATAAGATCAGTGTTCTGCCTGAAAACGAATGACGCCAAAAATTACACTTCCCTTCCCCCATTCTTTATGCTTCATGCAGATTTCATTCCAGAAACTCAATGAAACTCTACCTCAGAATGATATGCATATCACTCAATCTGCACTTCCTGATGAGGAAAAGTTCCAACTTGCGACTAGGAAAGGAGTTTTCTCATATGAGTATGTTGATTGCATGGTAAAACTCGACGAAATCAGGATTCCCGACATATCTGCATTTACCAGTACTCTCACAGGCGATGCTGTAACTACAGCAGATTATGAGCATGCCGTGAATGTCTGGCAGGAACTGAACATCCCCAATTTGGGAGAATATGGAAGACTAAACATGGACACAGACGTGCATTTGCTTGCAGATGTTTTCAAAAAGTTCCGGTGGGTATGTATGGCCACGTACTCTCTAGACTGCACCTTTTATTACATAGCACCTGGGTTGTCCTGGGATGCCATGCTCAAAAAAACGGGGTGCAGCCTCGAAATTTTGAGCGATGTTGCAATGCTTCTATTTTTTGAGTGTGGGATCCATGGGGGACTTTGTCAACGTGTTCACAGGCATGCCAAGGCAAATAACCCACGGATGGATGTCAGGTTTAAGACATCCCTTGATTCGAGTTACATTATGTACTTAGATGTGAACAACTTATATGGACACACCATGATGCAGCCACTGTCAGTTGGTGGGTTTCGATGGGTGCCCGAAGACGAATTCAAGAAATTAGGAGGAAAAATTATGCGTCTTGCAGCCAATTCTGATGTAGGGTATGTGCTTGAGGCATACATCACATATCCTAATAATTTGCATGGAGAGACAAGCGACTTGCCGTTATGTCCAAAGCAACAAATTCTGCGAGGCAGTACCATCCCTAAACTGTTGGCTACTGTTGGAGATAATCAGAGGTATATTATTCATTATCGTAATCTCCAGTAGTGCCTGAGCTTAGCGATGAAGCTTGATAGAATCACCACAGCTATCTCGTTCAAACAATCCCCCTGGTTGAAGGAGTATATTGAACTAAATACCGAAGAAAGTGCAATCGCTAGTAATGATTTTGAAACAGATTTTTATAAATTAATGAACAATTCCATTTTCGGGAAAACTATGCAGAATGTAAGAAATGAACGCGATATTTTGATTAGAACCACATGGGAAGGGTGTTATCCTGTATCGCCAGGCCAAAGTTTAAGCGTGCCACCATCTTCAATGAAAACTTTGTTGCTGTGGAGATGTCGAAGACTGCAGTAGAGTTTATGAAGCCTATTTATTTGGGTATGTGCATACTGGATACCTCCGAATTCTACATGTACCGCTTCCACTACGAGTTTGCGATACATCATTTTGTAGAACCAAAGTTGCTTTATATGGATACAGACAGCCTTATCTACTGGATCAAGAACTGCGATCCATATGAAGTAATTAGGTGCAAGGTAAAGAGTTATGAGGCTGATAATCCTTACGGTATTGTTCCTAAGAACAAGAAGGTTATCGGTTTCATGAAAGACGAGGTGAATGGTTTGCCGTTGTAGAGTTTGTGAGATTGACGTCCAAAATGTATGCATATTGTACAATAGACAGGGCCACCCCGGGGCGGGCAAAGGGTGTCAGACGTGCGGCATCTCGCGCTCTTACAGTGGAAGACTATTTGCAGTGCCTGTATGGTCGGCAAACTAGTATTTGATCGCGAGGTCACAAAGTGCACACTGTTCTGCAATCTAAATTTGGACTGTCTTGTCATTAAAATAAAAGAGTCATTTGTGAGGATGGGATGGAAACCCTCCCATACTCACAATATTTACTTGAAGCGAAGGTAGGGGGTGGGGGACTCTTGATTGAGAGGTAGAAAGAGAATGATTGTTTGAATGGGGTGGTGTGGGTTTATGTATCAAATAGTATGGCTCTTTTATCATAGTGTTGCATGTGTTATGTGTGGAGTGAGTGTGTGTGCGTATGTGGCAGTGTAAAAATATGTATGAATGTGTGTGGTTATGTGTGTGTGTGTGTGTAAAATATGTATGAATGTGTAAATACATCTACTTCTAATATCATGAAATACATAAACACAAAAATTATTTCCATATACACTCCTGGAAATTGAAATAAGAACACCGTGAATTCATTGTCCCAGGAAGGGGAAACTTTATTGACACATTCCTGGGGTCAGATACATCACATGATCACACTGACAGAACCACAGGCACATAGACACAGGCAACAGAGCATGCACAATGTCGGCACTAGTACAGTGTATATCCACCTTTCGCAGCAATGCAGGCTGCTATTCTCCCATGGAGACGATCGTAGAGATGCTGGATGTAGTCCTGTGGAACGGCTTGCCATGCCATTTCCACCTGGCGCCTCAGTTGGACCAGCGTTCGTGCTGGACGTGCAGACCGCGTGGGACGACGCTTCATCCAGTCCCAAACATGCTCAATGGGGGACAGATCCGGAGATCTTGCTGGCCAGGGTAGTTGACTTACACCTTCTAGAGCACGTTGGGTGGCACGGAATACATGCGGACGTGCATTGTCCTGTTGGAACAGCAAGTTCCCTTGCCGGTCTAGGAATGGTAGAACGATGGGTTCGATGACGGTTTGGATGTACCGTGCACTATTCAGTGTCCCCTCGACGATCACCAGTGGTGTACGGCCAGTGTAGGAGATCGCTCCCCACACCATGATGCCGGGTGTTGGCCCTGTGTGCCTCGGTCGTATGCAGTCCTGATTGTGGCGCTCACCTGCACGGCGCCAAACACGCATACGAACATCATTGGCACCAAGGCAGAAGCGACTCTCATCGCTGAAGACGACACGTCTCCATTCGTCCCTCCATTCACGCCTGTCGCGACACCACTGGAGGCGGGCTGCACGATGTTGGGGCGTGAGCGGAAGACGGCCTAACGGTGTGCGGGACCGTAGCCCAGCTTCATGGAGACGGTTGCGAATGGTCCTCGCCGATACCCCAGGAGCAACAGTGTCCCTAATTTGCTGGGAAGTGGCGGTGCGGTCCCCTACGGCACTGCGTAGGACCTACGGTCTTGGCGTGCATCCGTGCGTCGCTGCGGTCCGGTCCCAGGTCGACGGGCACGTGCACCTTCCGCCGACCACTGGCGACAACATCGATGTACTGTGGAGACCTCACGCCCCACGTGTTGAGCAATTCGGCGGTACGTCCACCCGGCCTCCCGCATGCCCACTATACGCCCTCGCTCAAAGTCCGTCAACTGCACATACGGTTCACGTCCACGCTGTCGCGGCATGCTACCAGTGTTAAAGACTGCGATGGAGCTCCGTATGCCACGGGAAACTGGCTGACACTGACGGCGGCGGTGCACAAATGCTGCGCAGCTAGCGCCATTCGACGGCCAACACCGCGGTTCCTGGTGTGTCCGCTGTGCCGTGCGTGTGATCATTGCTTGTACAGCCCTCTCGCAGTGTCCGGAGCAAGTATGGTGGGTCTGACACACCGGTGTCAATGTGTTCTTTTTTCCATTTCCAGGAGTGTATATATATAACCACCACGTGCTGCAAAACAAAAAAGATTATTGCGACTTTATATAACGCACAATGTAGTAGTTTGAATTCCATCCATATCATATCTTTTTTTAGTACAGCTGTTTGGATGTTTAGTGCCACCCAATTGTTATTATTAAAGTATTTCAGCTGTCTGTGGTGGAAAATGTCTACAGCCACCCAATTAAAAAATTTTTTTTGAGCTGCTCAGTCAATTTGGGGCCATCCAATTAAATGTTGTTATTAAAGTATTTCAATGATAAATGTATATTTCAAACACACACACACACACACACACACACACACACACACACACACACACACACACACACACAATATATATATATATATATATATATATATATAGTGTAACTTGTCTCATTAAGTTGGAGCCACTCAATTATTTCACGGAAAATGTCTACTTAAAAAAATGTAGAGCCATCTAGTTAAGTAGGAGAACTTTAATTCACAGAGGAGCTCAGTTCAATATAGTCTGTTTGGATGGAATTTCATTAGCAATAGTATTTAGCACAGAAGTTAGTCTATACCTCTGCTTTAGTTTCATGTATGGCTCTATAACAGAAAAAAACATTCCCTTCAGGGAATCTCCAACATGTACTGGATTGTAGTAGTAAGTCAAAAGTATCTACATTGAACTGAACTGTATCTCAAGAACCATATATATATATATATATATATATATATATATCATGAACTAAATTGCAATCTCGAGAATTGAACTGCATAAAGGAAAAAAATTCGTTACCCTACGTCACTGTTGTTATTTAAAAAAATAATCACTTTTTTTGCTGAAATATATCTGTGAACACTCGGCAGTCACATCTGCATACCACATGCATGCCTAGAAGACGTAGCGCCTTTAACACACACACACACACACACATTTACAGAGAATTCACTGGAGGCGATGGGAGAGGAATGTGAAAGCATACCTATTAATAGCACAGGTAGTGCTACTCCCCAGTTGACAGCATGTAAGGCTGTGATTAGTGGGTCAGACAGTTCCAGTGATATGCAGGTACAGATGGAAGCAGGTATAGTATCACGATTAAACTTACATGCTAAGGACATAGGTCTAAAAAAAAAAAAGTATACAAGCATTGTTAGGAAAAAAAATTCATTTATTTCTCATCCAACTTAAAAGTAATTTTACATTTTCATAAGCAGATACAGCAACACTTTTTTATACTTGTTACTGAGTCAATGGAGAGGACACCTGTTGAATTCCAGGTCTTGAATAGATGAAAAATTTAAAGATTCAACGCATTCATGAGATCCTCTCCTTCCCCTTCACGTAGATGATGCTATCCGTATGATCGAATAGTTTAAGCACAGACACCATATCTTTATAGGATATGCCAGGATGATCACAGTGAATTCCATGGCAGAAATGTGTTAACCACTTTGCACTCTTCCATGTCTTAGAACACCTCACATACTTGAAAGACCTTGGTGACACAATGTTTGCTGAGAATGTCTCTATTATTCCAGCATCTTGTGTGTACACAACAAACGCAAAATCTTTAAACATGAACTGTCTACGCTCTCTGTCATAGAAATCCTGAGCTTCCGCAATGATGTTCACATCTTGAGAATTGATCATGTAATGCTCTAGGTATGGTGCAGTACCTATTCATTTATACAGCCCACTGCACAACACCACTGAGTGGGCAGTAGTTGATCACATGGTCATGTAGAACTAGAGCATACGCAGCAGTGTGTTCTGGGAAATTTGTCGATGATTCAAATTCAATTTGCACATCTATAGGTCCTGACTTAATTATCTCATTCTGTTTCGAGCAGTCTCTTTCGATGATCGGTGAAAGCTTCTTCAACGTACATGGACTAAGTAAACACCATCCTCCCTCTCCTTTGGCAATTTCATAGTAAGAGGCGCGAAACCTTGCATACATGCCATACGCTAGACTGTATACATTTTGATTCCACTGCAGTTGTAGATTGTCATATGGGCAGAATTCTGAATTAAGGTAGACTTTGGCATTAGTTAACTTGCAGTTGTCGGACATGGTGGAATCATTTGCTATATTACCTCTTCTATCAGTCTGAAACGCAAGTATGATGAATCTAGGTGTCTCTAGATGGGAGGAGGTTTTAATAGCCCATGTCTGTCTGCTCGCAGTCGAATACACTGGGTACTCGAAAACCTCCCACGAGCGAAATGTCAGTGACAGAAATGTACCTGAATTCAGGACTTTTAAAAGTTTCAAACGCTCCTTGTCTGATACATGGATGTGAGGCATTTTCCATATTATCTTGCTGATTGTGATCGTATTCTCCTCTTGAGCTCCTTGAATGTACGAGTTATTGTCTGTCGCCTCTCCGTACCAGAATGAGTTCCTTTTTAGCGTTCATGATAATTTGTCTCATATCCTCAAAAGTACCCCATAAGCATTTCTAGAGGCATACAGGCAGTAAATCGCTTGTACTCTGCAACTGTTTTATCCTCTGGATCGTCTATGAACCATCCTGCATTTTCTAAAATATGGAAAATTTGGATCTCACTGTATCACTGCCATCGGTTTTCTTGAATGACCCCTCTAGATAAATTAAACTCTAACATTGAAGCGTGAGTACCTCTTGGTGCTGGATGACAATTCTGATTTCATCGTTCTTGTTAAATGTGGTTGAAACATAGGGTTTATGAGAGAAGTCTTCCTGATGTATAATTCTCTCATCATACTCTACTGGAGATGTTATATTGAGTGAGGACGTCATTGCGTGGCTTCAGGCCAACTGATTTATGAAACTTGTAGTTCACATGTCTTATCACTTTGCTGTTCAGTAGCGAAGTGGCATGCTGTGGATTGTGTGTACTTGTTTTATACCATACGCCCATCCTGCATTAGATGTAATCGTACAGTGATTTCCTCACCACTAAATTCAATGAGTTGATTATTCTGGTCCACAATATGCAGCTCCAAATAGTCCAATGTTTGAGCTGTCACTGGAAGGTATATTGCATTGGCAGGGGTCTCAACAATCTTATACCCCATTGCAGCTGAGGGGAAGAATCCGTAAATAGTGCAAATCAGACCATCGTTGAGATAGGAGTTTGTTGCAATGTTACACTCAACACAGATTGTGCTGACGGGGAGTATGTCCACAGTCAGACCTGACTAGTAAAATTTACAGCAACATGTAAATTCACAATACCACATCGACCACTTTTCCACAGTCTTCGGTAATGTATCCCATATAAACACACCATGAAATCTTGGTATCTTTAATTAGTCTCTAACAATCTTAAGAAGATCTGTATTTGTGAGGGGTCGTTCTGGTAGAACCGCTAATGGGCTTTTTTATGCATGAATAGACCAAGCCCTTTCCTGTACAGTTTCAAGTATAGGCCTTTTCCAATGGCTGCGACTTCCATCATGCGGTTATGTCTTCTTGTCTCTTCTAACTGTCCATGGGAGTTTTGCGCATTCTTGACCATTCGAGCAATAGCTGCAGCACCACCAGCGAGGGAACCTACTGCCGAGAGGGCTGGGATGAGAAATGGAAAAAAAAACCCACTAAATTCTTCGGTATTGGTAGAACTCAAGGTGCTTTAACCAATCATCATCTTCTTCTTCTTCCTGCATCTTTCTGCTTCAGTGCGTTCTTAGCTGCATACATCACTGTCAGGATACAGTTCTTCAAACAGCTCTGCGTCCCGCACTTGTCCTTCCTCTTCTTGTTTAGTGCACAACGTGCAGCGTCCATAACTCACTTGAAATTCCTCACTCCTAAACCCAACTTAATTTTTCCACGCATGGTTTTCTCAACTGCAAATGCTGCAGTGCATTGATTTACACCAATATCCTTTCTTCTCCGTATCGCCTCAGCCTTTTCAGCGAAAATCCTATTTGCAATGTGACGACTTGATATATCTTTATTTGCAGCGTATACAATGTCGTGTTTCATACACGCTCCGTTGAGCAGATGAACCCCCTTATCACATCATGCCAAGCGTTTCTGAAGCTTTGTCCCAGGTCCACAGTAGTAGTACCCAGGGATATGGAATTCCACTGGCAGTTTGCCTAGAATACCACCACTTCCTCTAATGCATCTCCCAGCACGCATGTTATGCTACTGCGGTGGTTGTGGACTATGCATGCCCACTATATAGCAAATTGTCGGCATCAATCCAGCTGTTTTGTGTAGCAGGAAAACCAAGCCATTTGACTAGTACTTTATTTCCCCGACATCTTAAGACACTCTCCACGAGAAAAATATCCAGTTCTGAGCTTTTCTGCAACTCCTTGGTGTAGAAGCAGTCTGCAATTTCTTCACCTTTACTATCCTTCAAAATATAAGTTCTAGGATTCGTTCGTTGCACCTTTGAAACTGTAACTATCTCAGTTGACCAGTTTGGTAGGTATGATTTCTCAAATGCTGTCTTGTGTTTTGAGATACGCACCGAATGACCTACATTAAATTTCTACTTGCGCAGATCGAGCATCTTAATGCGATAGTACACCGTATCTGTGAGTACATTATCACAAACATTGATTGGTCTCATTTTTATTTTGGAATGTTTGGTTCGATTATACTGAGCAGTTATTTCTGGAAGGATATCTGTCCAACTGTATAAGTTGCAAAGGTTAAAACGCATTCACATTCGACCTTTTATTGTTCTGTTCAGACTCTCCATGATACTTGCCTTCAGGTGAGTGACTATTGAGTAGTGATGTATTCTGAACCGTTGCATCACGGTCTTGAAATACCTATTGTAGAACTCCCCACCGTGATCGATTTGGAGATTGTCTGGGCATCGATTTGTCCCTGTCTTTAGCAAATGCTCAAAAACATTGGTGACACTTCTACCTGTTTTTGTTTTGACAAGTAATGCCCAGGCAAATTTTGAGTATGTATCAATAACCATTAAAATATATTTGAATTCATTATTCTCATGTGAATATTCGCACATATCTATAATACCAACTTGCCACAAGTCATCCAATCCTTTAATCATAACATGCCTACGAGGGTATGTTTTGCATGCTGGTTTATGCAGTTCTCGAACTACTGTCTCCATACTTATTCGATGATACCTATCTCTCTAAGCTCCGAGATTAATGAAAAAATCTCATTCGAATGAGCTGTATTACCTGCAGCAGCTGATGCCATGAGCAGCCATAGTCGAACTATTAGCTCGTTGGGGTCATAATAACATATATAGCGGGATTCGATTCTTTACTGCTTTACGCTCAATGTCAATACCATCACCGCTGCTGCTGCTGATGTTGTTGTTGTTGTTTTCGCCTTCAGGTGTTGGTTTTATATTTATTGTTGCTCAGGCTTTTCGTGATCTTGTGTTCACCAGTCATGTGCAGTATTTCACGGTACGTTTCCCTATCATTAACTGAATAATTTATAGGTTTTTTGGTAGGTCTTAGGAAAATAACATTCATTAAGCCAGGTGTTCTCTCAAACCGTCAATCACCAATCTGTATTGTGTCATCAGTTACAGTTATACGATGCGTACCCAACATGATCCATATGCCCTAACCTCAGCAACCTTAGTTTCCCATGAACTGCTTTCCGTGCTTGAATCACTTTCTGCTCCGTCATCATCTCGGTGTATACTAATCACACATCTTCACAGTGTGAGGCTTTATATACATGGTCATTTTCTTCTTCCTCTTACTAGGTACCTGCTCCCCTTCTCAACAGCAAGGAACTCTACATCTATTTTCCCCTGAACAGCCTTGATCTTTTCAGTTGAGTCGCATACTTTCTTACCGACTTCATTAACTGACTCATTTAACACATTTACCATTCTCAAAAGAGTCTGGTAACGTGTCTCCTGCAATAGCTGGTACTTGGGTTGAAACAGTGTTTTTGAGAATACACAAACATGTTCAAATCGGACTCCATGTGTTAGCAGAATCATGAGGACATTAGTCTTCCCACAATTGGATTGACCTACAATAATTGCTCGTATATTGTCAGGAAGGAGAATTCCATTCTTCTTGTCCTTCTTCAGGTCTTCTTTTGCATCTTCACAGGACCGGTCACCAAAACAAATTCCTTGCGATGAGGATGTTGCACCAACCCTGTCGTGATACTAACTACACCAGGTACAGACAAGTAGTTGACATATAGAGAAAATACATTGTAAAGGATAACAATAGTATGTGTAGCCACTATAGTTCCATCACTTAACTGAGTGAGCTGTATTGACTACATGGAGAAAACAGCTATATATTTTACCCATGAAGAGTAACTTGATCAATCATCATCTCAATAACTCATTTAGCATTGAAAAAAATTAATAATTGTAATACTTTGACTATAATGAGAGAGGTATGAAATAAAACAAACACAGCCTGAGATTATATATACATAAATTATTTATTTATTCAAATATCATATATAGGGTTTAGTATTTCAGGAATATGATTACAATCTGTACGTATCTTATTCTTTGCACTTGTACAGTATTTACCAAATAAAGCTTTTTGACATGCAAAAAATTCGGCGCTTATCTCACTGAAGCCAATAGGTGACTCACAGTACTCAGGTTTTTCACACACACATTTAACCTCTTCCTCTTTAGGTTCAGCGTTCATATGCAAACAAAGGTGCTGCTTCAGATCATCAACATGTACATTGTGTACACGTAGGTAGGTTACAACATTAATGTATGCAGAGTCTTCGCTAGGTAACCAATGGTTCAGTCTCTCCAGTGCAAGACGTATGGCAGTATCCAGATCATATATTTTCATAACTGAGGCATGTCTCAGATAAACACAGTTGTCAACCGATTTCACACATAATGCACAGTCATCATACACTGTCGTAAATGTAGTCACCTGTTGACTGATGTAGCACTCTGCACAACATATTTCATCCCAGTTGAACTCGGAAATCGGCACTTTAAAACATTTGGATACATTTTCAATCTCCATTCTCGCATGCAAGCCCCAGACATGATGCGCTTCTGTAGCAATGTTAACACGTTTGATCCACTGGGAGTTAAATTGTATGTGGAGGTGAAAAGCATAGGTGCACTCGATGCCTTCTTATCCACAGTATCTGTACTCCGTGGTTGCACTACCACAGGGATGTTCTGCTGGGATGGGTCACATGTTGGTGACCAGTACTGACCTCCATCTTGTTGTTTAACACCGCCAGCGAGAGCATTCGATCTGTCGGGGGCAGATTGTGTGTCATCAAACAAATCGATAAGTGGGTCAGAGAACAGCAACTTCTTGACCTGCTCCATCAAGTGGTCTATGTGCACTACCGGATCCCACGTGGCTGCTACTGGTTCAGACGTGCTGGATGCTGTTCCTGCAGGTCTCGACTAGATGGCAGCCAAGATTGCTACAGGTCCAGACATGACAGCAGAGCTTGGCATGTTGGCACTCGACCCTGTTGAACAAAGACGAGGAAGCATTACAAATGGACAAAGATTCTAAAACATTGAATGATGATGATAATAATACTATGGCTAACCAGAGAGAAAGATGTGATATGGGATGCCTACTTTTCCATTTAATCCTGTTCTGCATGACTATGCTGGAGTGTGACAGCTGTTGACACTTCATTATTCTTCTTCTTCTGCTGCTGCTGACTGGACAAGACTGAGGTCGCAGAGCTGCTGAGCCACGCCTATATCTCCTACAATGATGTCACCAGATACTACCATCCTACTGGCTGAAGTAGAGCATGTGACTGGATTAGGGTTCCTATTGGTTCCCACCATTTCCCCCACCTCACAACATCATCTTGGATTATGTCATGAAATGGACGGCAGTGCCCTCTGGTGACTGTACTGTGTACTAGGTCCAGACCTCTTGGTGAACACACAGTTTCCCACCATCATGGGTAACGGTACTCGATTCATCAGCTGACGTCATGGCCGCCATCTTGGATTACGTCACGGAACAGACGACAGTGCCCTCTGGTGGTGGTACTGCATACTAGGTCAGTTTGAGTCAGTAACTCGTGGTGAACACTTTGGATGGCTGTACTGCATCTAATTGTTTAAATAAAGACTGGTGCATGCAAAATAATAAAGACTTATCTCCAGCACTGGTCGAGCCCTTTTCTCACGAATCCCTAGGAGGAGGTGGTGGTGGCGTTCGGATGACTTAGGTTAGTGGAGGTGACCTTTCCTGCCATTTTGTTAGGTTAGTAGAGGTGTGTTGCAATGTCCTGATGGAATTTGAACTTCCCGCCATTTTCTGGGGGAGGGGAGAGGGTTAGGTTACTGGAGGTAGCCCAATTGATCTATCTTCCCACCAAAATTCAAAATTTCCGCCAAAATCCGCCGTCTTGGACGATGTCATGCACTGTTGCCAAGTCTACACACAGGCATCTTGGATGGCATAATCGCCGCCATCTTGGATACATTTGGCAACAATGCAGAGTGGGCCAGAACGAACTTCGTCCCAATACTTATGAATATCTGCGATTCTCTGGTTTCCTGCCAAAATAAACTCAATGATAGCTCGCTGCCTGGAACGCACCTCTGTTACAAATGTCATTTTGAAGGTTATGTATAATGCTGCCACCGATCGGAAGTTCATGAAACTATAGGGGCTAAAGTGGGAATATTCCATAATGTCCCACAGCAAATTTCGCATTTGTTCAGACGAAATTGGGCGAGAGATTGTATTGCATTACTTATCGAAGTGTCCGCCCCCGGTAGCTGAGTGGTCAGCGTGACAGAATGTCAATCCTAAGGGCCCGGGTTCGATTACCGGCTGGGTCGGAGATTTTCACCACTCAGGGACTGGGTGTTGTGTTGTCCTAATCATCATCATTTCATCCCCATCGACGCGCAGGTCGCCGAAGTGGCGTCAACTCGAAAGACCTGCACCAGGCAAACGGTCTACCCAACAGGAGGCCCTAGCCACATGACATTTATTTATTTTACTTATCGAACGCCCCTCGTAAAATTAACACAGCATCTGAAAATTTTCTATGAAGGCTTTAAAGTAAAGTGGTGAGCCTGTGCTCGATACCGGTCCAGTAAATTAAAAAATATAAAAGTACACAGCCTTGTCATTATATATACAAATAACAACGTCTTTCATCAATTACAATGTGTTATACAACCTAAAGTAATCTGTCAGCAATAATAAATAAGGCAGTAGGTAAGTGTCAATCGACAAATCCGAAAGGTACGCCGTTCGATTCTGAGTCGGTCCTAGATTTTTTTCTGTGGCTTACAGCTTCTTTCACCTCTTGCAGAGATACAAAATATCAAGTTTTAAGATTGGGCGTCTACGTTAAACTGCAGGTGCTCCTACAGCTGGCTGGTTAAGTAAATTCTAAAGTCGGAGGAAGGTTGAAGACTGCTTTACCTTTAGTCGTAATAGGACGGTGCAAAACAAAGCCAGTTGTCTTCGAATAACAGCAATATCAAGTTATAGCACTACTACCGGTATTTCTGGTTACACACTTTCTCCTGACACACAGGGTGGGTGTTGGTAGTTGCGCTCATCTTTCTGTACATACAGACAGAGCCATGTATAAGGAACTGAAGCGTTTCGGGAAACTTAAATGCTATATACATCCCTGATGACAAACAATCTTCATGGTTCACATTTCTATTATACTGTACACAGTTTGTGTATGGAGAACTGCGAGAGAGAGAGAGAGAGAGAGAGAGAGAGAGAGAGAGAGAGAGAGATGTCCGTTCGCCCATAACAAGAAATGTGTATTTTAAATACTGTGATAACACGACAAAATTCACAACGCGATAATGCCGTAATCATACATTGATCTCGCTTTCGACAGGTAGTCTACGATAAATACACCTGCTTGCTGGGCGAATGAATCAGATACAGTTAGACCATTGCGATTCTCTGCAACATAGCATTGCAATAATGAGCACGATACGCGAGTGTCTTCTGCCTTCTGTTCTAAACGGAAAATAGTTGCAACGATGAACTGGCCATTATGAAACATAAATCCGGCAGTGGTCTACTGAACAACTGTCGTCAACAAATAGCTGAACATTTACAATGCTAATTCGTTGCTGGTGACTGCTAACTCTTTGCTTACAGTTTAACCTTTCATTTACATTTAATATTAAATTTTGCCTGGTTATTTTTCTGAATTCAACATTAGAACTGTCACAGAGAATTTTCCGCATTATTTGCTCGCTGAAAGCATATTTGAATTTAAAAAAATAAGAAGAAGAAGAAGAAGAAGAAGAAAACAAAAACACAGGGCGTTCTATAATGCTTAATCAGTTTCAATGTATTTTCTTCTGAGGGTATTACAATACTTAGAAGGACGCTTGATCATTTATTCTGAGTACATAAAGACAATGGTGTAAAGCCATAGAGGTAAAATAATTAATGAAACATATCACAGGTATTTCAGCCAATATAACAATAGCTTTTATAAGAATCAAAAACGCCCTCCATAATCTGTAGGTTTTCGCAAAATATTAGTAAATGAAGTCAGAAAAATTCATCAATACATGAGGGACAGCACGCCCACTAAATGAAAGTCGAGTTATCTGCCTCCTGAAGGGCATCTTTCATATTCCACAAAGAACAGTACAATTACAAATTCAGAGCATAATTCGACGAACATTGTAAGTTGGAAATCGAGTTCGTATTTATGATTCTGATAAACCATGGCACAACTACCTCGTTGAGGTCAGGCAGGGTCTCTAAATGTGGGCTCTTCCGCTGTAAGGCCTTAGTTGTGTTCTTTTCTTTTAAGGAAACAGTCAGGCATAACTTAGAAATATAATATTCAAACGTAAAAATGTGTTAGTATCAGTCTCTTTTCACATAAATAACTTCCCGAACTTTTTTTAATTAAAAAAAGGCCAGGGTCTGCATCATACAAACAACGTAAGAAAACAGCAACTAGCTAACTAAACAGTAACTGGCAGCTCTTTGCTTACATTTTTATCTTTTATTTATATTTAACACCAATTTCCGTTGTTATTTTTCTGAAGTGAAAATTACAATCAAATGTTACAAGGAATTTTGCGTTTTAACTGCCGGCCGAAGTGGCCGCGCGGTTCTGGCGCTGCAGTCTGGAACCGCGAGACCGCTACGGTCGCAGGTTCGAATCCTGCCTCGGGCATGGATGTGTGTGATGTCCTTAGGTTAGTTAGGTTTAACTAGTTCTAAGTTCTAGGGGACTAATGACCTCAGCAGTTGAGTCCCATAGTGCTCAGAGCCATTTGAACCATTTTTTTGCGTTTTAACTGCTCGCTGCTAAAGACCAGCGACAGTAATATAGCGTTCAGTACGTAGTGATAGTCCTCGTTCGTTAACTAGAGGCGGTGACAAATGTGGGTGACGCCGCCTATTCGTGCCCTGACAATCATCTGCGTTGCAGATACGAGACAGGCCCTCTACGTTTCAACTGTTACGAGGACAAACGACGCTTACTGTAAGAAATTTGGAATGCGTACGTGAATTCGGGATCGTATTTGTGGGGCATTCCTATAGGTTATCCTACAGTTCTGTGTACGGATTGAGATCAAAGCTGTACATGAACAAGGAAACAGTCGAATGCCAACGTGTCGAGTGTACACGAATAAATCAGTCACGAGTAAAGTACACAAACATTTTCCTTACACCAGAACCTGAAGGGGCAAATAAAGGAGCAACATTGGGACGGTGGAAAAAAGCAAACGCCATAGACGTGCAGGAATAGTTATCGACAGCGAGGCGTGAGCATTAGTGTAGTGTACGCCTAGCCAATGTGTAAGGTACAGAGCACTAGCACGAAGTATACACATTATTTCACAGTTTCTTGCAAAGACTATGAATAGTGAGCTTCCCTGTGCCACCGGTGAATAATACATTACGCATCGCCTTTTCCTCCTCTCTCAGGACAGAACAGTTCTGTTAACGACTAAGGAAACGACGACAGACCAGAAGCTGATATTATCCGGTAGTCGTGACCACACAGCACCGAAACTACTCTTTGAGTTCAGGAGAATAATTGTGATTGACAGGCAATAACACGATCCTGTTTCAGAATTATTGCTCTCTGCGAATGTTTCACGAGAGTATGAACTCTGTTGTGTGGCAAGAACAGCTGTAAATTAATAGATAGTTTGCGGCAATGGATACACCACATCCGTCACACCATCTCACTTGGCCAATATAACAGTCATTTGAGGGGATTAAAAGTGTAGCAATAGAACAAAATGGCTCTGAGCACTATGGGACTTAACATGTGAGGTCATCAGTCCCCCTAGAACTCAGAACTGCTTAAACCTAACTAACCTAAGGACATCACACACATCCATGCCCGAGGCAGGATTCGAACCTGCGACCGTAGCGGTCGCGCGGTTCCAGACTGAAGCGCCTAGAACCGCTCGGCCACACCGGCTGGCGGCAATGGAACAGCTACCAACAACGCCTTAAAGGTAAGTTTCTAGAGTTCAGTATCGTATCTCTCCAAGATACGTGTATTACCATTTAATAGTGCCTATAGTGATTAGTAACTTTCCACTCGAACGAGTAACCGTTATTTAACTACCAAATTTAACGTTTGATGCAGCGTAAATGTGAAAAAAAAACTGCTCGTTGGTTTCCACAATACAATTATATTCAATTCTAGAGCAATTACGTGGTGTGGCAGTTGTCTTTTATTTCAGTTTTCCATGTACATTTATACGAAAATTATGGTTTCTCATTATCAACATAATATACACGGCACTGAAGTTTCTTTGTTACCTACAAATAAACACCGGAAAACATGGAACAAAATGAAGTTGTACAGTGTAGTCCATATATGCTTGTATTGCCCCAGTTGTTTTAGCTAGACTTTGATGCAATTTCATTTTGAGACGCCTGGAAATCTCTGCAGATTCGAGGCCGACAGGAAGACGACGGTGCAAAGATTGGATTCAGAAGCTGACAACAGAATGCACTGTAGTAAATATAAGACAAAATGGCTCCCTATTTTTATTTTTTTGAGACCGATGATTCCGGTTCGTTTACCTACTACTTGCGAGTTGAACATTATGTATTTTTAGGTGATAATACTCTATTTCTTGGTAAAGGATTATTTATACTGCTGTCCGACAACTGTGTTCACCTCATTTTTCATTTAACACTTCATTTACGATTTTGTCCGTGAGGTAAAAGCTAAACTTCCTCCTCCCCAATGTTCTTTGTGCTGGTGTTAATGTGAAGAAATTGGTTTACTTACTTTCTATGGAGCCTAGGAATATACAGTATTTTTGTGATCTAACTGTGGTGTTACCGCCAGACACCACACTTGCTAGGTGGTAGCTTAAATCGGCCGCGGTCCATTTAGTACATGTCAGACCCGCGTGTCGCCACTGTGTGATCGCAGACCTAGCGCCACCACAAGGCAGGTCTCGAGATACGAGATAGCACTCGCCCCAGTTGTACGGACGACATTGCTAGCGACAATACGGACGAAGCCTTCCTCTCATTTGCCGAGAGACAGTTAGAATAGCCTTCTGCTGAGTCCATGGCTACGACCTAGCAAGGCGCCATTAGCCTTACCTAGTTTGAGAGTTATCGGATAAATGTCTCAAGAAGAACTTTGTAAACCCACAAAGAATAAAGTTAAGTATATTCCAAAGCTACGTATTTTCTTTATAGCAGTGATAACGTATCCTGTTCCAGAATTGACGCCAGTCGGCGTGTGTGTACGCGTGCCTTTCTTTCGGCTCCCTTCCCAGTGTGGCGTAGCAAGCTTGTTACGCCACAACACCAACTGTGTGCCTTCTTACTCTTTCAGTTTTATATTCGTGTTCGAGTGAAATAATGTCAGAACCAGTTATATCTAACATAGTTAGGAGATGATCCAGAGAAAATTCTTGGGTGTTGGCTGTTCGTGATCCATAAAGATTTTCGGTTTTTAATCATTTTCTCAGGCAACTCCTACTATCCCAACGAGCGGGATGGTGGTGTGGTAGTTAGGACAATGGATGTTTACTCGGAAACAACTGAATTCATATCCTATCTGGCAGTACTATTTTGGTTTCCGCAATTTCCTTGAATAAATTTGGAAAATATATTTTTGGTTGAGCCACTAGAGATTTTTTTTCCCACCCGTGTACAACTGATAAAGTTACGCTTTCAATTATCCTACGGGACTTTGAAGTCTGGCCTTATTTCCTTCTTTTATTACCTAAAGCGAGCAACGTCTGGCACTGGCAATTTTGTTGTTTAACTTATGGTCTAAAGTTATTCTGAGTGATATGAAGGACACTGGATCGCATCAACAGCAGGTTTAGTTTTAAAATGTATGTCTCTATACTTTCAATTGTGTGATGCAGCATTTGTATGCCGTTTTCAATGCTTGGATGTCAGTATCATCGATATCTTAGCTTTCAGTGATAAAATGTTGCCAAATGTTTGGTACATTCGAAAGGTCGTGTAGAAGTTAATGAAAACGATCATACTTCAAGTTATCTTAATAAAGTTTTAACCTCTTGAAAAAAATATCAGCACAATTACTTTCGTTTTACTAAGTAATAATATTGTTACAATTAATTATAATAATTTGTCAATACGTTGTGACTTCAATGTAATCCACAATATAGCAAAACACCTAGCTCGCGTCAAATTACTGTAATTTCTCTTGCTTCACAAGTAACTTTTGCTTTCACATCATCAGTTTTGCACACTCGCATAATTTTATAAATGTCAACACGTATGCCATGTATCATTATTATGAATTAACTTTCTCCACTACTACAATTAGACCGCAGGTCATTAACAATAATAACAGTAAACAAAAGTACATATCACACAAATTATATAAGCCGATACACAGATTTTCACACATAATCTTTAGAGACTACACACAATATGTCGAATAAGTCGTAAGCGACATTAATACCTACTGAAATGGCAAAAGTGTTAGAATACAGGAAAGAAATAAAGTGCCTACTTCAGCGTCTATACCATGTAATTGATGTTACAGAAAGAAAGAAAGAGAGAGAGAGAGAGAGAGAGAGAGAGAGGTGGCTGTGGGCAGATATTACGAAAACCGTAGCAGTCATCCGCGTTTACATCTTCCGAAATACCTAAATGTGTTATTAACACATTCAAAGGCTGTACTGACATTATTTGTCTTTTATTAACTAGATATAACTACTCATTAAGCACATCTTCTACCTCCCTTCTTATATGGTTATATATTACCATTAGGATTTTCATGCAACATTTCGATTGCTGACTGTAAATTAACTTCTTCAGGCTTGGTACCACTCATACATGCCACATGTTATTTATTCGAATACAAAATGTTACAGTATTCATTTACACTGAGGTGACAAAAGTCATGGGATAGCGATATGCAGATATAGAGATGGCGGTAGTATCGCGTATACAAGTATGAACGGCTGTGCATTGCGGGAGCTGTCAGTTGTACTCAAGTGATTCGTGTGAAAAGGTTTCCGACGTGATTATGGCCGCACGACGGGAATTAACAGACTCTGAACGTGGAATGGTAATTGGAGCTAGACGCATTGGACGCTCAGCTTCGGAAATCGTTAGGGAATTCCATATTAGGAGACCCGAAGTGTCAAGAGTGTGCCGAGAATACCGAATTTCATGCACTATCTGAACGCAATGGTCGATGGCCTCCACTTAAGACCAAGTTCACTGGCAATTACGTTGAGTTGTCATTGCCAACGGCCAAGCAACAGTGTGTGAAATAACCACAGAAATCAGTGTGGGTCATACAACGAATGTATCCGTTAGGACAATGTGGTGAAATTTGGTGTTAATGGGCCACGATGGCAGACGGCCGATGCTAGTGCCTTTGCTAACAGCTCGACGTTCACCTGCACCACTTCTCCTAGGCTCGTTAACCATATCGGTTGGACCCTAAACGACTGGAAAACCATGGCCTGGTCAGATGAGTCCCGATTTCAGTTGGCGAGAGCTGACGGTGAGATTCAAGTGTGGCGCAAGCCCCACGAAGCAATTGACCAAAGTTGTCTACAAGGCACTATGCAAGCTAGTGGTCGCTCCATAATGGTGTGGGCTGTGTTTTCATGGAATGGACTGGGTCCTCTGGTCCAACTGAACTGATTACTGACTGGAAATGGTTATTTTCGGTTATTTGGAGACCATTCGCAGACATGAACGAACTTCATGTTTCTATGACAAGGCGCCATGTCACCACACCACAATTGTTTGCTATTGTTTGAAGAACATTCTGGACAGTTCGAGCGAATAATTTGGCCACCCAGATCTGAATCGCGTCGAACTTTTATGGGACATAATCGAGAACATTTATGGGACATAATCGACAGATCAGTTCGTACACAACATCATGCATCGGCAACACTTTCGCAATTATGGACGGCTGTAGAGGTAGCATGGCTCAATATTTCTGAAGGGTACGTCCAACGACTTTGTTGATTCCATGGCACGTCGAGTTGCCGCACTAAGCCAGGCAAAAGGAGATCCGACCAATATTAGGAGGTATCCCACGATTTTTTTCACCTCAGTGAAGGTAACAGCATCCTCACCTCTCCCCTTTCATCACCGTAAACCCGACTTTCCTAAGTTTCATACCAAATGACGAGTGCAGTTGTCTCCTGCACAATGGATTACAACCTCACCCAACGAATGTTTAATTTCAATGGAAAAAAGGTACTTCCTTCAGTATTTACCGAGAATTAGTAAAAATATTCCGTTTAGTAGGGGAATTACCCTGTATTTCAACCAAGAAAAAAATGGGTAGGAAGTTTGGTGTTGGGAAAGGGGGAGGGGCGGGGGGAGGCAAACGTGTCAAACGTCGCCTGCTACTGCAGTACCGGAATCTTTTGGCGTACCCAAGATGGCAAATGCAGCTGCAGCTTTTGGAACGCCAGCAAACAGAACATGTTGGGAACTGCTTACTGATATCATTCTAACACGAGCCGTGCCAATACAACTTTCGTCCTTTTAGAATTTAAGGTGCGATGTATCACTGCAAGCAGGCTGGTGCCTGCGTGCAACTGCATCAGTGGGATGGGGTAGTATCGACGTAGCCGTTTATTTATCTTTCTACCAAAGAAAGCTCTAGGGTGAAAACCGATAAGAGTTCTTTAATGAATCGCACGGTATCATGCAGCGACTGCAGTTGATCGGATGGAAAGTCTGATTCTAGTTTCCGCCAAATAATGAACCTCTGTGACAGCTCCCATCAACTAAGTCAGGATTTCGTGTTGCAATAATCGTGTCCTCCAATACTAGAAAATCCGTCGAGCAGGAAGTCGACAGACCATTAACGGCGGACGTGAGATCTGAAAATAATGAATGCTTGATGTTTCACAGATGAGAATCTAGCACGAATATGGAGTCCCAGAGGGAACACATATACAGCAGCAAAATAACTGATGCGCTCAATTAACAAAACTAATTTATGGTGAATTAAGTATTACAGTTTCATTTTCGGTAATAACGTGCACATGAATTTTGTGGATGATAAAAAGCTTTTCAGATTATAAACTAAATAACAGCTAAACTGTCATAACCACAATTTGACGGAAACAAGCAGCTCATGCAGAGCAGGCTACTGAAGCAAAGTATACTTTACCTCCTTACAACGCAAGAAAATTTGAAACGAGTTTTTATACGGAACGTACTCCCGTTTCTGTCACGGGTACCGTTCATTAAAACGTCCTTTTTCTAAAACCCCGCTGTCTTTCTGCTCACAAGACAAGAGGGTTCATAGATTTCTCATACATCAAATGAAGGGACGCCCAAGATTTACTTGCCCTGGATAATACTTACAATCTGTCCGATTATACATAATGAAAGGAAATTTTACGTTGAAATGACATCATTAGAGAAGGAACTGCAGAATGCTGTTATCCTGCCAAACATCGTTTCAACCGTCCACTTCATATGCGTAACTGGTGCGGTTTGAGATACAGTGTACAAATGCCCGACTACAAACGGTCGTGATTCGGTACCAGGCCTACTCTAGTTTCTTTTCCCACGCATTTTACCGTATCTTTCGCCTCCGCTTAAAAGTGCTGCAAGCATGAAAACCTAGCTCCATCGCGGTTCGATTTATAAATTAACGGGTGTTTAAATGATATTATGGATAAAAATTCCATTTTTTAGGTAAATTAAAATTTGGAATTAGTTTTTTAATTTGACTTATATCTAACTTGCTTTGGTAGATTGCAAGTAAGTTTAACCTTTTTTTAAAAATAAGCTGCACAGTTTTATTTTTTGATGGAACGACATTTGTTCACTTAAAAATTTTATCTGATGTATTATATGTTTTAGGTTAGAAGGCTGAGGATTAGCGGAGCCTTTATGTAAAATTTGTTGGCAACATTTCACCTTTTTTTTCACGAGTGTGTTTGCAGACTATGAGTGAAAGAGAGTGGTATTTCAACGTCCTGTTATTTACTACGGCGTTGTATATTCCCTAACATTTATTTTTCGATAATGGAAACTAATTCCATCTTCACTGTATCAAAAATATGACCAAGTTATCTTAAACATAAGAAATAACCTGGATTCAATGAGAAGAGTTATATGGGCACCTAAATTTTGCAATGCTCTGCCGATGAGCATCATCCTCACAAGCTTATATTCCGCAGATGAGTATAAGCACAAGAAAGCAGAAAGAAGGAACACACAGTTCACTCACTCACAAAAACAGTCAGATGCAGTTTTGGAGATAGCAAAAACAGTTTCAGATTTGACAAAGCTAGCGTTGTTGAAAAATGTCTGACAAGGAAAACTCGATATTCAATGACCCCTTCAACAATCTTATTTGGTCACGACTTCCAAAAAAGTAATTTCTGGATATCAGACACTCAAAATTGAAGTAAATGAAGCAGTCCTCACGCTTACTGATGTAAATAAATTAAGAATAAAATTTCTGAAGGTTGGCTGGAATATAGCAATATCACTTCAGAATAGGCACAATCAGCGAACAGCCCGAGTAGAGCTACAACCGAGACTAACACCCTGGACGTAAGATCCTTAAATAGCAGAAGAAAAATAAATCTGGACGTCACAGACGACAGTAATTACTACTATGGTGTTGGCATATTTTAGCTGTTTCTGGCAGTTGTAACTATATTTTTGTTCATTTTTTAAAATTGCATATTTTGGAATACTTCATGTTTTGTGATAAAAGACTAGTTTTCTAGAACACAGTATCAGCTAAACGTTTCACTTCTTCAAGATATGCCCATAACGTTATTATGACGATGTGGATATATAATAATGAATATATTTGTCGTAGCTCCATTGTAACAAACTACAACTTACCAAAAAACGAGGAAAACAAATATAGTTTTAAAAATTAATATAATTTTTACATCCTACATATTACCGCAGGCGGGTCAGTATCTTGGCTGTGTACTACGGAGGGGTTTCAACCATCTACCTTAACACTGTCAGAAATAATGGGTTAGAAACAATCTTTTTTTAACATTGCCTGCACAGGCCATTCACTCTCTCCCGTCCATCCCCCCCAATCCTAAAACTACCACCCTCCCCCCACTCATAACCTGTTGGCTGGAGACTTAACAAGATGACAGGCCAATAAAGACAAGGGCATAGCATTTCAAATAGGATAAAGTGCCGTACATCTCACCGATGTTCAAGCAAAGCTTCACGTTGACAGTCACTACATTTTTATAAAGAGCTGATGAGGGATTCAGTTGCTAACTGCATAGTCATTTAAAGCCTGCAATGAAACTGAAACACTGAACAGTTCAAACGGTGTAACACATCGTTGAAGGAATGAAAACAAAGAGCCTCGCTCACAGAGTGAACATACAGCTCTAAATTCGTAGCGTCATTCCCAGGATCAGTCATAGTAAACAGCCAACTCAGGTCCGTTTCGCGCGAAATAAAAGGCTATTAGAGTAGTAGACTACCTGTGGTGCATTACTCTTTCATTAGAGAAAAAACGCTGCAAGAGTGATAAGCACTTCTGTGTAGTATTCCTCAAGAACGCACGACCAAGGGAGGCAGTATGAACCTGGTATTAGTTAACTGTAGGACAGTTTAGACTAAGATTCCACAGTCCCCCTTAGTTATTAATAGCAGTATTGCCCAGTTAGCATTGGAACGGAAGGATATCTGAAAATAGAAAAGAATAAACGAAAGGTTTCATTACGAATGGAATATATTTATCGGAAAATGTACTAGAACACACTTGTATCGGTGTGTTTATTACTGCAATTTATTTGAGAAATTTGTCATTAGTAGTCGAGTGAATTCAGAAAACAAAGTGATCTTAATTTGTTTAAGTGAATTCACTTAAAAATTGGAAACACGTGGTTCAAATGGCTCTGAGCACTATGGGACTTAATATCTGAGGTCATCAGTCCCTTAGAACTTAGAACTACTTAAACCTAACTAACCTAAGGACATCACACACATCCATGCCCGAGGCAGGATTCGAACCTGCGACCGTAGCGGTCGCCCGGTTCCAGACTGTAGCGCCTAGAACCGCTCGGCCACCCCGAAACACACGTGGTTTGTGGACTGTTTCTATGCTTAACAACAGTAAATATATACAGTTACCACGTGACATTAGAATGTGAAAAAAATATAGCAGTTTATTATGCACGAAAATTCATACTACACGGGTTTTATGACACGGGATGGCGCTTTCGGGAAAGGACTCAATCGAGAAAAAACGCGCAAAAAATTGAGATTTTGGAGCGAAAAAAATATAAAAAATTGAACGTCTGTACGTAATGCATCGCATTGATGCTGAAACTGGTGGCACCTATCCACAGGCACAAGGCGATCCACGTTACGAGAAGTATTGATCTGCATCTGAACAGCTTTCGCGGCGATCTCCCGCTCGAAGTCTGCTTCATTTTTTCCAACTGTGTGAGGCTCCGTTACATGTATACTCTATCTGTCGGCACCCCACACAAGAAGGAAAAAATGGAGGGACAGATCTGGGGAGCAAGAAGGTCACAGCCCAGAGAAGCCATCCCGCCTTCACCACGCTGCGTGCGGACGTGTAACAAGTTGTCTCACTTGCCTAAAATCTGTCTCCTAACTTCATGATCGTGTCATGCTTCTATAATTTCCAGGTAGGCATCCTGTCCAGACAAACCCCTGGGCATTTAATCGCGAAGAGGTTTCTCTTAAGCATTTGGGTCAAGGCGTCGCAACGGTTCGAAAGTGTTAGTTCCAGACGAGGTCTCACATTCTCTATAGTCTTCGCTTACCGACCCCAAGACGACGAATCAGCGTTCTCGTTGTTTCGAATCATTATTCCACACCCTGGCATTGTTTTATGGAATGTGCTCTTTTAGGATTCAACAACCGACGGCGGTAGCCCACACAACCATTTTAACACAGTAGTGCTACCTGCCAACTACAGAAACGCAGTAAAATGAGAGGTTTTATTTCGTTTCGAGATAACTATTCTAATATAAAATATCTGCAGTAGTTCGGCAACTACCGAAAAAAAATCTCGATGTGCTTACATATAAATAACGCAGAACTGACAGCTGAAACACAGGGATATCGCAGCTGCGTCATTACAGAGAACGCCACATCGTACCGTGCCGGTGCATTCGTGCGACCTCTGTTTGGACGGCGTTTCTTGTTTTCCATCTTTACTGACGCGTGCACGCTGGAACATAGTTGTGAACCTGCCAACACTGTGCTCCATTGCGCGCAGTCCTGTCTTGGTCTGCGTCGTTTTGCGCTGTTCCGTGCCGCGCGTTTTGTGTGGATGTGGCTTCAGATCTGTATGTGATCTGCCGCACTCAATGCTGGATGCTGTCGATTTGTCCAAGTTAGATGTGCAAACAAGACAGTGGACAGGGGAGTGGAGTTCAAAACCCCTTGTGGTCTCTCCATTCCAGATTCACACACATTTCATTTCATTAGGTGAATACCTCAATCACTCTTTGAGAACAAAACCGTCGTTTATTTTGTAAAAAGTAAATAAATATCTGATGCAGTAGATGGCTCTTGATTTGATTTCCAGAATCATGACATTTGCCATCACGTTAGGAATTCAATAATTGGATAGTCGCTGCCCCCAGCTAAGATTCATGTGCTCTGGCTTTTCTTCTCTCATCCAGGGTACTGCAGTAACTTTCCGGACTGTGCGGAGCAGTCCAGGTAGGCATACAATTTGATACTCTGCTATCGGTTCACACAACGCTTGCTTAAAAAAGCCTCGTAGGAATATCGCAATCTCCTTTATCGCTTGTGTTTGCAAAAAGGATGGATTCTGATTACAGGGAGGAAACAATTGCTGATCCGGTACAGAAGAGATTAAGTTGCTATGACACGAGACTACAAAATGTAATTTAAAAAAGGAACTTTTATGATTACTAATACAGCTCAGAGCAATGTATTAATTTCACAGCTTGGCCGATAAAACTGTGGATGGAACTGTTCATAGCCTGCCGTAGACAGCTTCCCGACATGCATTACGGCCGCCGGATCTGCGCCTATACGGCGTGTTAAAAAAAGTATTCACGTTTTTGAGAGGTGTAGTACGGACCCAAAAACCAGAAAAAGTGTCCAGTAGACATGGGCTTTAAAATGCATACCTTAAGAGCTATGAGTAACTGTTCATCTTCATCACTGTGAAAAACATCTTTTCGAGCGCAAACTCTTTGCGTTCGATATTTTGAAACGGGGTTGTATGGGCCAAAACAAGAAAAAAGTTTCAAGAAAACAGGGGCTCTGAAATGCATACCTTAGAGCTTTGGGCACTTGTTCTGCAGAAGAGAGTTTCACAGCAGGGAAGATGAACAAGTGTTCATACCTCTTATGGTATGCATTTTTAGAGCTCATGTTTACGAACATATTTAACTTTTTTTATCCTGACTGACTCTTCTCAAAAGATGGAAAGCGGAGAGTTTGGTGTAGAAGAGAAGTGTTTCACAGTACAGAAGATGATCAGTTGCAAATAGCTCTTAAGAAATGCTTTTTTAGAGTCTATGTCTACTGGACATTTTTGCCTTTTTTGTTCCATATTACCGCCTCTCAAAATGTAGAATATTTTTTTTCAATACCCTTTATACGACATCACACCCTTCCAAGGTATTGCAGAGCCGATAGATAACGGGGAACGTCCGGAAGTTGTCAGCACACGGTAGAAGGGGGGCCGTTGGCAAAAAACCGTTGTTTTGGTTTCGGGTGCGCACCTGTTCAGATGGATTTGACGGCGTTGGAATACCGTGTTTGTTATATTCTGTAATTGGAATTTTGTTACGTGCTGACGTGTGTTAATAATGAGTTTTTAAACAGCATTTCGGGTATATATCGATCAACAGAAGTCTCTGTTCAGCATTCAATAAGTTCATGAATTCGCAATCATCTGCAGCAGCAGAAAAAACTGTAACAGAGGTGCCTAGAACGAGATACACAAGTTTTCGAAGCATTATGACGAAATCAGAAAATTATTCCTCTTCGACAGTAGAAAGTTTTGAGTGAACAAGAAGCAATTTTTGGACAACTATTTAAAAAACTGTCAGAATATTGTACTCGTCAAATTTTATTTTGTAAACAGTGTTCTGCACGTAACTGATTCACTGACAAATTGTTTCTTCCGAACTTGACAACGAAAGAATTGCGTAATATGGCGGGGAAACTGCAACTTTTCACAAAGGTGTTGAACGCGGTACAAGTCGAGATTAAGGAACAGGGTCACACTTTCTCACAGTACTGCATCGGCATTCGGTGGGTAACAAAAGAGGCTGCCGATGATAGAAAAGTTGTGTGTGTGTGTGTGTGTGTGTGTGTGTGTGTGTGTGTGTGTGTGTGTGTGTGTGTGTGTGTGTGTCATGACGCTGTCACAACCTAATCTGCGGTTGCAGGTTCCTCCACTTTCTTCTGAATCACAGAGGGTCATTGGAGACTTCGGTACTATGACACAGAACGGATGTCACTGACGCGTGTTACTAAGACCGGTAGCGCCTGTGACGTTCATGTCGGTACGTGCTAATCTTTCGCATGAAACACGTCCTGTCGTCGGTTTGTAGTTTCCTGACCACATGAACTGCACTGTCAAGCTACGTTTTACTACAGACAGTAAGACCTAATGCTACACTGTCAAACGTATTTTACCGATGCCCGCACCTGTCAAGTTTGGCCAGTAGCTGCAGCACGACCCACTTCCAAGCGATATGAGAATCTCTTCCAGATACGTCGCAGTCTCTCACAAACGTTGCGATTATTCACACAAGTTGATAAGCCGTGGTGGAACATAAAAATTACATTTGATATATCCCCACAAGAAGAAATCGCAGGGATTGAAGTCAGGAGAGAAAATTGGTGAAGAACATGGACATAATCCGTTTGTCCTCAACCGGTATGTCTGCTTTGAACACTTGTTTAAAAGAAACTTCAACACATCAATAAAATACACGTGATTTGTTGTTTCTGTATATTACTTTTTCTTAATAAAACACTGCTTCAAGAAATACGTTCATTCAAGGTTAATAAATCTGCCTTATGTCCCCAAGCATCGCAGCAACTGGGGTTTAAATCACGTTGTTTAGGTAATATTTGTAAAGTAGCGTATTTTCCACATGAAGTAAGTTATTTACTGCAGAATGATCGTTCTCACGGGGAGATTGGACGTCAGGTAAGGTAGCACGATTTCATGTCACAGTAATATAAAGACACATAAGAACATCTCGGAGGACGACGAACCAAGTGCAAAACACGAACCTCTTGTGATAAGGAAAAAGCCATCAGGTCCACAACAAATTACACGGACTAGTCACATTAATGTGACCACTGCCTGTGTTCGACGCCAATATGCGATAACCACTCAGACACGGCAGGTGGCAGCACTAGCAGTGGAGGGCATATAAAACGTGTTGGCGGACGCGGAAAACAGTACAGTCGTTATCGTAATGCGGAAACGGAGATAACTGTCTGACGTCCTAAAGGGCATGATCATTGGCTTTCTGCAAAAGGTTGGAAGCATTCCCGATAAGGCTAAGTCTTTAAACTGTTCGTATGTAACCGTGGTTAAAGCATACCGTGAATGGCAAAACCGGCGCTGAAGTAACTGGTGCAGCACGGGCCACATAGATGGCAGGGGTGAACGATGGCTGCGGGGATGTGCACGGACAAACAGACGAGCAACTGACCGCCCAGGTGAACCAAGGGGCTACCAACAGTGTCTCCTCAACGACCGTTCAGCAAACGTTGCTGCTATGGATCTCCGCAGCAGGCACCTGGTTCACGCACCAATGCTGACTGCTGGCCTTCTGCCAAGACGACTGGGAATTGTACACCAATACCGCACCCGGAAGTCCACTGACTGGTGACAAGAGGCATTTTCAGTTGAATCTCGTTTTATGCTCCCTCGGACAGGTGGACCCCTGAAAGCAAAACCCTGGGACACTCATCGGAAGGGTCGAGAAGGACGGAGGTTGGTTGGTAGGTTTAAAAGGGTGGGGGGAGAAGGCACCAAACTGCTAGGTCATCGGTCCCTCGTTCCGAATCCGAATAAAACAATGCCACAAGGGTGAGAAAAAAAAACAAGCAAGACTGACAACACAAAACGGAAACGAAAAACCACAAGAACGACGGAATGGCAACAAACACTTAAATGGACAAAAGGGGAGAATATAATCACAGAAACGCAAAAAACAGGTAGAGGAGATTAAAACGACAAAACAGATTACCATGGCTGGCTGACCATGAGAATAAATCGGAGTTATTGTGATCGTTTCATAGCTTTGGTTACTGATAATAGCTGGACACCAGTGCCTATAAGTTTTAATTTGTATATTACAGCATTGAAGATGCTCATTATGCGATGGAAAATCGATTTTGCTGTCAATAAACCACCAAAATTACGGCCAACGCTGATGTTCCTTCTAATTTCACGTATATGGTCGTTGTGCACACAGCAATCTATGGAGTCGCCAATCAATAAAACGGAAAAGCCAGCCACTCTGCAACGCATTAAAACCTCTACCGTAAGAGCACTAGGGTGGAGGACACACAGGGACAAAGGACATACGCTAAAACTTAGATCAAACGATAAAACCCAACCTCACGAATAAAACGTAAATCAGCCAATGAGGAGTTGCCATATAAAACTGGCGGCAACGAGTCCGGTAACCGAAGATTTCGTCGCAGGGCAGTCAAAGTGCGACAGTGCACCAGAATATGGGCCACTGTCAACCGGGAGCCGCAGCGACACAGAGGCGGGTCTTCACGGCGAAGGAGGTAGCCGCGGATCGCCCACGCGGAGCCGGCAAGAGAACTACAGAATCCCTGCGACAGGCTCGAATGGAGGACTGCCACACATTCGCAGTCTCCTTAATGGCACGCAGTTTGTTGTGGGTGCTGACACTATGCCATTCCGTCTCCCAAAGCCGAAAAACCTGGTGGCATAAAAACGAACGCAGGTCAGTTATTGGAATGCCGATCTCCATAAGCGGTTTCCGTGTAGCCTGTTTGGCCAGCCTGTCAGCAAGTTCGTTGCCTGGGATTTCGACGTGTCCTGGTGTCCACACAAACACCACTAAACGACCGGACCGTTCCAGGGCATAGATGGACTCCTGGATGGTCGCTACCCTTAACACTGTTCGATAACATGTAGGCTGCTCAAGGAGTCAGTACACACAAGAAACGACTCCCCAGGGCATAAAGGGGATGTGCTCAAGAGCACGAGATATAGCCACCAGTTCTGCAGTGAAAACAGTGCAGTTATCGGGCCAGGAATGCTGTTCAATATGTCCTCCATGGACATTCGCGAAGCCGACGTGACCATCAGCCTTCGAGCTGTCGGTGTAAACCACTTCATGGTCTCGGTACATGTCCAGAATCGAGAGGAAATGACAGCAGAGCGCCACGGGTGAACTGATTCCTGTGACCATGTGTAAGGTCCAGGCGAAGCTGCGACCTAGGTGTACACCAGGAAGGTATAAGCGAATGGACCTCGAGTATAGGTTGCAAAGACAAGGACTCCAGTTCAGGTAGAAGGGATCGGACGCGAACTGCAATTGTAAGCCCTGACCTGGGCCGCTGATGCGGGACATGAACCGCCGTGGGTGGGAAAACGAGACGATAATTCGGATGCGAAGGAGAACTACGAACGTGGGCAACATAACTGGCGAGCAGTTGTGCACGCCTGACCAGCAATGGAGGGACTCCAGCCTCCGCCAGGACGCTGGTAACTGGACTCGTCCTAAAGGCTCCCGTCGCTAGTCAAACGCCACAGTGCTGCATTGGGTCGAGTAAATGCAACGCTGAGGGCGCCGCCGAACCATAAGCCAGACTCCCATAGTCAAGGCAGGATTGAACAAGTGCTCAGTAGAGCTGCAGCAGCGTAGAGCGATCTGCGCCCCAGTTGGTGTTGTTCAGGCAGCGGAGGGCACTGAGGTGCTGCCAGCGCTTCCGCTTAAGCTGACGAAGGTGAGGAAGCGAAGTCAATCGGGCATCGAAACCAAGTCCTAAGAATCGATATGTCTCCACTACAGTGAGCAGATAGTCATGAAGGTAAAGTTCCGGTTCAGGATGTACGGTACGAGGCCGACAGAAGTGCATAACACACGACTTTGCGGCCGAAAATTGGAAGCCGTGGGCTAGAGCCCATGACTGCGCCTTGTGGATGGCTCCCTGTAGGCGCCGCTCAGCAACACCAGTACTGGTGGAGCAGTACGAAATTCAGAAGTCGTCTGCATACAGACAGGGTGACACAGACGGCCCTACAGGTGCTGCTAGATCGTTAATGGCCACTAAAAATAGATATACTCAATACAGAGCCCTGTGGCACCCCATTCTCCTGGATATGGGGGGAACTATGGGAGGCACAAACGGAAATACGGAGCGACAGGAAATTCTGGATAGAAATCGGGAGCAGGCCACTGACACTCCACTTATATAATGTGGCAAGAATATGATGTGGTCAGGTGGTATCTTAGGGGTTTCGTAAATCAAAAAAGGCGGCAACAAGGTGTTGGCGTCTGGTAAAGGATATTCGGATGGCAGACTCGAGGGACACAAGATTATCAGTGGTAGAGCAACCCACGCGGAAACCGCCCTCGCATGGCTCCAGTAGGCCACATATCTCCAGGACCCAACCCAACTGCCGACACACCGTATATTCCAGCAGCTTGCAAAGAACTTTGGTGAGGCTGATGGGTCGATAGTTATCCACATCAAGAGGGTTTTTGCCGAGTTTGAACACTGGTATGATGGTGCTCTCCCGCCAGTGCGATGGAAAGAAGCCATCGCACCAGATCTGGCTGAAGATCACGAGGAGATGTCGCTTGTAGTCAGACGAGAGATGGTTAATCATCTGACTGTGCATCCGATCAAAGTGCTCGGCAATTGCGTTTGCGTCGGTAGATAATACGCCACTTATGTTAACACCAGGAACACCTGTTGGGGTTTGGTACCCAAAAACTCGTTTGATCTTTGCCCAGACTTGGGAAGGTGACGTGTGGCACTCAATGGTCGAGATGTATCTCTCCCAACACTCTTTGTTTCCGTCGTTTGATAAGCTGGCGAACGGGGGCACGGAGCCGTTTAAAGGCTATGAGGTGCTCCAGGAAAGGGTGTCACTTATGCCGCTGTAGAGCTCGCCGACGCTCCTTAATTGCCTCAGCGACTTCCGGCGACCGCCAAAGAATTGCCTCAGTGACTTCCGGCGACCGCCAAAGGACTGTCTTTCGCCAGGGGTACCATAGAGAACGAAGGATCGCGGTTTCCGCCGCAGAAACGATCGTTGTAGTTACCTGCTCAACCACCACATCGATGTTACCATGTGGGGGAGATTCAGCGGCGACAGCAGAGGCGTAGTCTTCCCAGTCTGCCTTGATTAAAGCCCATCTGGGCAGGCATCCGTGGGCCTGACGCCGGGGCAGTGACGGGAAAACGGGGAAGTGGTCACTACCACAAAGGTCGTCATATGCTCTCCAGTGGACAGGTGGGAGAAGGTCAGGACTGCAGACCGAGAGATCATGCGCCACACTGAAATGTGTGGGGGCACCTGTATTCAAGATGCAGAGGGCAAGTTGTGACAGTAAATTTTCGGCATCTCTACCTCAGCCAGTAAGCACGGTGCCACGACACAAGTGGTTACGAGCGTTAATATCACCCAAAAGTAGGAAAGGTTTAGGGAGTTGATCAATCAGTGCAGTCAATGCGTTCAGAGGTACTGCACCATCTGGAGGAAGATATTATACGTTGCAGACAGTTATTTCTGGTGTCGTCCTTATCCTGACAGCCACAGCTTCAAGGGGGTTTGAAGGGGCACAGGTTCACTGCATACCGAATTCAGGACATTGACACAAACTCCACCTTGAGATTCTATCATAGTCACTATGGTTCTTGTAATATTCTCTATAGCCGTGGAGGGCAGGCGTCCACATTTCCGGGAACCAAGTTTCCTGAATGGCAATGTGGAAAGCTGGAGTAAATCTCAAGAGTTGCCATAGCTCAGCCAGCTGGTGGAAAAATTCGCTGCAATTCCACTGGAGGATGACGTTATCGTGAGGCTGGTAAGACATGAAGAGCGCAAGGCGGTGGGTTATGCCTCAGGGTTATCTGCTGTCACCAATTGAGTATTTGTAGCCATTTCTATGGTGGATGCGCATCAGGGAGATCTAGGTCTCCAGGGGACACTGAGATCTTCAGCACATCCTCAGCTGCAGAATTGATAGGGAGTGGTGGTGTTGGGGCCACCAGGGGGTTCTGTTTCCTAGCAGACTACTTCTAAGTTTGCTTGCTCTCTCACTTCTCCTTAGGGGCTTGCTGGGAAGATTTCTCTGAAGAAGCTTCAGGCACGGAGGAAGACCGTGAAGCTCTTTGTCCAGCAGCTTTTGGTTCCTTCCTGCGTTTGGGAGGGCCTTGCTCTCAAAGTAGGTGCTTTGGGAGCAATGGAGGAAGATTTGCCCCCAAACACCAAGGGGATGGATGTATTCTGGTGGACCAAAGGACCCACTGTTCGTGGCACAGAGTGAGGAACCAGTGGCACTTGGGACGGAGACAGTGACGTAGTTGCGGCATATGTCAACGTCAATTGAATGAGGTGCAATCTTGCAAATTTACATTCAGCTTCTGTATAAGTCAACTGGTCCAGGGTCTTTCCGCTCCTTTTGGAGTACTGGGCAGGCTGGCGAGCAGGGGGACTGGTGATCTCCACAGTTGATGCAAATGGGAGGTGGCGCAGAGGACGTCCGCAGTCTTGACATGTGGCGCTTGAAGTGCAATGGGAACATGTGCCCGAACTTCCAGCACTTAAAGCACTACATAGGGGATGGGACGTATGGTTTAAAGTCACAGCGGTGAACCATCACCTTGACCTTGTCAGGCAATGAATCACACTCAAAGGCCAAGATGAAGGCACCAGTAGCAACCCTGTTGTCTTCGGGTCCCCTGTAGAAGCACCGGGTGAAATGAGCACCCTGCCATTCTAAATTGGCGCGGAGTTCGTCTTCAGACTGCAAGTGGAGATCGCGATGGGAAATGATGCCCTGGACCATGTTGATGCTTTTATGGGGAGTGACGGAATCAGGAATACCACCCAGCTTGTCACAGACGCGTAACGCTCTGGATTAGGTGCTGTCTAAATCAAGACTGCGCCGTTTCGCATCTTGGACAACGGTGTCAATTCTCCAAACTTATCCTCAAAGTATTCAACGAAAAACTGAGGCGTCGTAGATAGAAAGGAGTCCCTATCAGTTATGCTACAGACTAAAAACCGAGGCGAATATGACGCTCTCCATCCTGTAGCCTTATGTTCCTGGTGTAGTGAGGGAGGGAAACGATTTAGGGTCATACCTGTCGGAATTGTATTCGATCCGGCTCTTCTTAGAGACTGATGGTGCTATACGGTCACCAGCAAGAGATGGCTTAGTCCGCTTCATTGCAGATCATCCGCCCTGATGCCACCCACTCCAATCAGGAGCTCTGCCCACGGGCGCCACCCATTCACAGCAAAGGCCAACTGGCACGATGGCCGTTGCCTGGAGACCTGATGCCCCAGGAAGACAGGCATCTAGTCCTTGGCATACGTGGGGAGTTCACAGCTCAGCTCAGGCATCAGCAGTGCGATCCCTGTGTTGTCAGGGGGCTACCACCAAATGGGTACATGATGGCACCACCACAACAAACTGGCTACCGTGCTGGATATTGGGTGCAGAGAAATCCAATATTGTCACGGGGGTGAAAGAGGACAGGAGACAATGGAAGAAGATGACATATCCCGGAAAGTGTCCACGCCCAAATAGTTGAATGTCAGATGGAGATGCAAAGCTGTGACAAGAGATTTAGGAGATTGAATCTAAGGGCACTATGGATAACTTGTGCACCACGTAAGGTGTCCTTCCCCATATGGCCCACACTTCTGTAGAATTTTGAAAGTGGCACGTCAAACCATAGAATGGGATCTGAACTCATAGGGCCGAAAAGTGAGAGACTCATTTTAATCACCTCTTACAACAGGCAGGAATACCTCGGGCCTATTCTAACCCCCAGACCCGCAGGAGGACAGGACGGAGGTGGGAGTGTTATGGCTGGGGAAATGTTTTCGTGGCATTCACTGGGTGACCTCACCATTCTGGAAGGCCCAGTGGATTAACATAAGTGTGCATTTATCCTTGGGGACCACGTCCACCCCTACATGCAGTTTGTTTTTCCTCAGCACGATGGCCTCTACCAGCAAGACAATGCAACGTGTGATACAGCTCGCAGTGTACTTGCGTGGCTCGAGGTACACCAGTATGAGCCCCTGCTAACCAAACTCCCCGGATTCAAACCCAATCGAGAATCTGTGGGACCACCTCGATTGTGAATTTGGAAATTTGTGGTAAGGTCCTATGAGGCCAAACTGCTGAGGTCACTTTTCCCTAAGCTTACATACTACTTAATCTAACTTAAAATAACGTACACTAAGGACAACAGACACACCCATGCACGGGGGAGGACTCGAATCTCCGATGGGGCAGCCGCGCGAACCGTGACAAGGCGCCTAGACCGCACGGCTATTCCGCGCGGCACCTCGATTGGGCATCGGGCTGTTAGCGGCATAGAACATGAACCGAGAAACCTAGCGCAGCTCGCCACGGCCCTGGAGTCGGCAAGATTCCAAATTCCTGTCGGTACCTTCTTGCACGTCTCGCAGCGGCCCGCGCTGCAAGAGATGGTTATTCAGGCTTTTGACAGATCACATAAACGTGACTGGACAGCGTGTAACTAAAGTCCGCTACAGAACACCGTTATTTTACGCTGCATAATGTCAGGAATAAACAGCACGAGGCTGGATATAATATTAGAAAACCAATAATCGAACACTTTATTAGCGAGAAAAACTGACAAGGAGAGGTCCCTAGTGGTGGGATTGTCTTTTTGAAACCATATATACCGAGGTGTAGGTTAGGTTTCCAGGTATCACACCCTTCAACCATTCATCTAGGTGGACCCTCGTGTTCAAGTAATCGGCAAAACTAAATTGTAAAGTATTTTTTGACTGACTAGAGTCTTGATATTGTCAATAAGTTCATAGCGGCGCCGCAGCGTAGCGGTTAAGTTATTTGACTGGTATGCTGAAGGTTGTCTGTTCGAATACCTTCGGGTGCATCTACTTTGTCGAAACGACTACGATCGCTACTTTAAATCATTTACTTGGTTTAAATATAATCTGTTTCATTTCTAAGCCTTTCCCGAGTCTTTTTAATCACACTTAACTTCTTATTTTCTCTCTTTTTTTACTTCCTTTCACTCGTTTATCATTTGGAATCTTTGTCCCACCGTGATCCTCTTCTTGTGAGAGCTTCGGCTTGAATTTGTAACAGGTTAATAAAAAAACTTCCTTTATAAAGAGAAGTATGATGTACATTAGGATTAACATGTTCTGCACTTACTACTTTTTATAACAATTCACGAATTTTCATAAATTTTTTCGTCCGGTTTCGACCCCATGCTAGGGTTATCCTCAACTGTTTTCTCTACAATAGTGCTGAGGGTAATCTTAGTCTGAGGTAGGAATCGATAACAGCATAAAAGTGAACTACTGTAAAAAAAAAAAAAAAGAGAGAGAGAGAGAGAGAGAGAGAGAGAGAGAGAGAGAGAGAGAGAGAGAGAGTAGTTTCGTACTGTTATGTTAGAAAGTTATATAAAAATGATAGTTTTGGTCCAGAATTAACAGTATGTCTGGAGCTACAGTGTTTGCAGATGATATCAGTCCTTGTGATCAAATATACCAATGCAAGTAAAATGTTGTACACATTCAGAAACTGTTCGAGGCTAGCGTTGAAGAATTAGACACTACAATCGTATGAAGATACTAGCTAAACGTGAAAAACTTCGAATGGAAAAGAATATCATATCAAGAAGATAAATATTCTAAACAAGTCCAAGGAACCTCAGGCGTACAACGCAATTCGTCAGTTACATCCAAACATGTAGCCCAGAGCGAGGTATGAGAAGCAAAAAGTACTCTCACTGCGTGACAATTACCAAGCTGAACAGAGACTGGGAAAAAATTGGTACTGATCGTAACAGGAAACATAGTGAACACCTAGGAGAGCATAACCGGCTATTTCATCTCACGAAATGCTGCCTTTGTTCTTAAACTCGTGAGAAGTTCATTAAAAAAATGAAATTTTCGTCTCACAAATTTAACTTTTCTTTCGGAAAAACGTTCAGCAGAAAGCATGAATGCCCTTCTGGCGGGAGTATACAAACCGAGGATGACAAGAAGCCTGCCTGCAGACGGAGTGACATGTTTGTCTGTTAGTGCACACCACGACAATCCGCCTTTGCACGAACGTATGTTCACGCTGAGTGAGGGTGGAATCGTTCGGCAACTTCCAGGAGATAAGGCCGCTATACCAGGTAGACGATCAGTGTCGAATGCAGCTTCAATCCGAATCGGCAATCGGTACTACCAATATCGCAAAGTTACTTCGCCCGGTAAACGTGAAGGCTCAAAACTACAGCATGCTGCGTGTAATCAGAATCTTGAGTTGGCCTGAAAAAAAGATATCCTATGTGCGACTTACCAACAACTAAGAAAAAGTTACAGAAGTAGATGAGGTCCACGGCGAGACGGAATGAGTTGGGCGCTGCTGTCACGCGAGTCCAGAATGACGTGAGCGGGGCGCCGCTGGCGCGATTCACTTGGAACTACGCCAACCAGGGCTGGCAACAGATTATGTTAACCCACTGCGGGGCGAACAGCTGTCCCTGTCCTTGTGCAAGCTGCCCACTGAATCTAGGCCACCCGTTCCGCCATTTCAAGACAAATACAATGCAATTTAGAAATAGGTACCGCACAAGAGTATTGCACATCGGCTTTAGACATTCGTGTCCAGGAATATCTACAGCTGTCCATCGTAGCGACCTTGCATTGTGATATTTGAAATTGCTCGGTACGTTCCAGACACCAAAATCGAGTTTCTAAATTTTCTATATCCGGCGAAGCTGATATAGGTATGCTTAAAAATAAAGAGTAACGACTATGTTTACGGCTGAAAAATAGCATGTTTTAGTCACTTCAGTTGTATATGACAATTTTTTTTACTTTAGTTTCGGATTAAATTAGCTATTTTGTAAACAAACCAGCAGAGAAATGTGTAGAGGCAAACTATTACGTCGTTCCTCAATATCATAATGTACTGTCGACTAAATGCGTTGTGGTCATCTTCAAATACTTTCATTAACATCTGTCAGTGCGAATCACTTTTCCTTTGTGAACCTGGGGTTATCAGTACATACTATGACGACGATTTTCATGAAAGTCTTTACTTCTTCTGACACGTGACTGAATATCACTTACAGTGAATAACCAGTTACAATTTCCCACTTGTTTAAAAATAAAGCAAATTATCTTCAACGACGTCGCTTGAGCAGGGCCAGATTCTCCATTAGGCAGCGTAGGCAACTGTCTAGGGGCCCGAATCGCCTATGGGCCCCGTGCCCAGAGCAAAAGAAAATTTTAAAATGTTTCTTCGAATAAAAATTAAATCTGTAAATTTATATGTAACAAACCCGCAATGACAATATCATTGCATTATTTTTTATATTACAGTACATTTTTTATATTTCAGTACATTTCGAAACGCATTTCATATTATTACAGAATAATATATTTTATCGCGGCGACTTTAATGTCAATCACGCGCTTCAAAAGTTCTGCATGTCAATGCACGTTTATTGGTACATGTATTAATTTATTCTATGGACACTTCGCTTTCATAAAATTGGCAGTACTCGTTCGCATGACAAAGAGCATTGGGGGAGTCCAAGTTTCGTTAAATATGTACGTTGTATTATACGCAAAAGTTTCGAAACATTTTCAACTGTTTAATTTCCATTTTGTTCTGTAATTGCAATTCGCGAGTTTTGTGACCGTGAATTAAATTTAAAAAGTTTGATTATGGTCTGTGTTTCAAAACTTACCAATTTGAATAAGAGAGCTAGATTTTTTATAAAGACTGCAAGAGCTTCGAGAAAATCGGCGAGACGACGAGTGTAGTAAACTGAAGTTACATCTACGATACCACGTAAGTTTGATTACGAGACTTTATTTTACACACTTATTTCATCTAATATTACAAAATTTGACGAGTGTGAAGTGCCGAAGTTTTTCTTTTGTAGATATTACAGAAATTGTTATTATATCATCTCGCACCGCACCGTTCTTCATTTTCTCTCCGTTCGCCTAATAGCAACGCAGAAAAATTATAAATGTTGTACTGATAAAAATATAGAGGACAGACACGTATTTAGGTTCAGTTAATTTTAGTTAAATAAATAAGTGCTTACTTGTCAAATGTTATTGCCAAATTACAGGTCCGCATTCTCACACGTTTATTTACTTTTCTCTCAGTAAGAAATGTCAGAAGTACTCGTAAAGAAAAAACTCCAGAGTGGTTCGCAGGGAAACAAAATAAGCATGATGAGCAATAATTATCAAGGAGGACACGAAACCCTTTTCAACCCAGTGGACCCACTGGAGAGTGTTCTGAGCATACCGGCCATGATCAATAAACACCTACTTTAGTGGGTGCAGGGTAGAGATGGGGGATCCGCTCCTGAACTGATTCATAGAGTTGAATCTTTCAAAGGAGTGAACAATCAGTGATTCAGAAAAAAAGAACGGTAGCTCCAAAGTTTCACACAGCAGAGAGAGAGAGAGAGAGAGAGAGAGAGAGAGAGAGAGAGAGAGAGTCGGAGCAGGTCAGCGGGGCCTCTGCTGGTCAGAGCACACTGCACGCCACACAACACAGCCGGAGCCGGCCTCTGCCCTGCTTCTGCCTTGGCTGCCTGCATTATGCAGTGCCCCATTGGATTTTGTGTTTCACATATGCCGTGCCGCCTCTGTGCTTCCTCTGCCGCGTGCAGTGTCTGGCGTACCTTACCTTAGCATCGCACTCCGTCGGCGATCGTTTCAGTCGCACGTCCTGCCCTCTGGGCAGTTGATGCGAGCAACAGGACAGAGCCCCCTAGCGGAGAACATAAGAACTACTTGCAACAACCTGCTCGCAAGAGAACGGACGATTTGTCTCGGAGCGGGTGACTGGTGGCCGTTCACCGCTCCCCCCGCCCTCGCTCCCCCCGCCAACGGGACTCGCCCGCTCAACGCTCACCCCACCGTTCTCGACTCTAGCCAGAGCGTTGAGCAAAGCAACTCAGGTGTCACTCTGGTCTCTGCGGTCTTAGCTCACGCAGCAGTACAGCTCGCGGCTCGACCAGCTTTACTCAGCGCCTCTGCATCGGAGTTCGTCTATACTGGATATTGTTCTTCGTACTAATACCGATATGTATATTACATAATTATGTTATGTATACATCATTTGTTTTTATTTTATTTTTATTTGTTTAAACTGATCAGATGAGGTTCCTGACGACTCCTCTTACTATAGGATTTTTTATTATGGACACTCGAATTTACACTTTAATTACGAGCGAACCAATAAACGTATCGCAAAATGTGATAAACCAATATTTTCCTTGTTTTATTCTGCGTAAGGCTATATGCAGCACTTTGGTCTTACAGTCAAATTTATATTTTTTTTCTAATTGTAGTACGGATTTTGCGATTTTGGGCATCTTCAGAAGGAAACGTTCACTTTAAAAATGTATGGCTTGGGATGTATTTGTAAGAGGTTAATGAAATTTTAATACATTATAGCCAAATACATTGTTAATGTAAATCTCAAGTTACAACATTTTCCGATCACCCAAAAAACCATGATAGTGCAAAATAAATCGATAGTCAAAAACTTTGTCATATCGTGGAAATTTCAATAAACAATACAAAATTCTTACTCATTATCTGTGTTACTTCAAAATAGGATCAAATAAGATCAAAATACAGGTATAGTACTGGAATACACCAAGTTTAAAGGGCAATGTGCCTTCCATTTATTTTCTATTGTGAATGAGTGGTGAGTCATGAAAAAGACCTAGTTCATTTCAGGGAGTGAACAGTTCTGATCCGATCTCTGAAAAGAACAGTTTTGCCCATCTCTAGTGCAGGGCGAGACCTAAGTCCAGTTACCACACCTAGGAGAACAGAACCAGAATTACAGTAATACTACGAACGAAAGACAAGGTTTTTTGTGTACTAGAGATCCTAAGGAATGTGAACAATGGGTGCCGTTTTTCTGCTTCAAGCTGAAAATACGAGGATAGCAAGAGGTTTCTTCCTCAACCTATGTTTTTTCGGAAACATGTAGGTGGTCGTAAAATTAAAAGAGAGTGGCACATGTATTCTCCGTTTCGTGGAAAAGTGTACTGTTTCCCTTGTGTTGTTCTTGGTGGAGCTCAAAGTCAATCACAATTTCAACTGGATTTTCTGATTGGAATATGCGTCGCACCGAATACAGTTGCCCGACAATAATGCAACGCAACAAGAGTGTGTGCAGACCCTGATTAGCAAACGACGTATTCACGGATGGATCAACACCGCATTGGTGATTACAGTCAACCAAGAAAGAGAAAACTGGACGAAAGTTTTACTAAGAGCGGTCCCAGTGATTACGTTTTTTTATCATCACGCCGTAATAATGAAATTCTTGGTTCTCAACATAATGGCAACTATTTGGATACTTTAGAGTTAATTATGGAGTACGACCCCTACCTTAGTTCATATTTAGCCAAATATGGTAATGTAGGCACGGGAAAACAATCATATTTGTCTTCGACGATTTGCGATATATATATATAGGGAAATAAGGTTTTAAAATTCATTGTTAATGAAATTATTGCAGCCAATAAGCGTCGATTCGACACCAGACATATATGATTTTGATCAGCTGACTGTAGTACTGAGATATATTACGTCATATGGAGTAGTAGCAGAACGTTTGCTTACATGAATTCCTGTAGAAAGTCACAAAGGGGAAGCACTAGCTACCACAACTTTAAATTTTTTAAACCAATGTAAGACCGATATCAAAAATTTGAGAGGCCTGTACTGCTGATAATACCGGGTGATCAAAAAGTCAGTATAAATTTTAAAACTTAATAAACCACGGAATAATGTAGATAGAGAGGTAAAAATTGACACACATGCTTGGAATGACATGGGATTTTATTAGAACCACCCCATATTGCTAGACGTGTGAAAGATCTCTTGCGTGCGTCGTTTGGTGATGATCGTGTGCTCAGCCGTCACTTTCGTCATGCTTGGCCTCCCAGGTCCCCAGGCCTCAGTCCGTGCGATTATTGGCTTTGGGGTTACCTGAAGTCGCAAGTGTATCGTGATTGACCGACATCTCTAGGGATGCTAAAAGACAACATCCGACGCCAATGCCTCGCCATAACTGCGGACATGCTTTACAGTGCTGTTCACAACATTATTCCTCGACTACAGCTATTGTTGAGGAATGACGGTGGTCATATTGAGCATTTCCTGTAAAGAACATCATCTTTTCTTTGTCTTACTTTGTTATGGAAATTATTGCTATTCTGATGAGATGAAGCGCCATCTGACATTTTTTGAACCTTTGTATTTTTTTGGTTCTAATAAAACACCATGTCATTCCAAGCATGTGTGTCAATTTGTACCTCTCTATCTACATTATTCCGTGATTTATTCAGTTTTCAAATTTATACTGACTTTTTGATCACCCTGTACTTTAGAGCTCACGAGTGATCCCTTACGTACATTTCAAGATTTTTTTTTTTTTTTACAACCAGTACATGAGGACTGCCTGGGCTTGGTTTACCTGTGGTTGTTTCTTCGTGTTTCCATTTCACAATCGAATCACCAACAGTCGTCTTGGGCAGCTTTAGAAGGGTTGAAATGTCCCTGAAGCACTTGTTACGTGAGAGCCAATGGCTAGTCCACGTTCTAAGTCACTAAACTGTCCTGACTGACCCAATCTGCTGTTATTGCTTCTCTTCTGACAACACAATACTGCCTGTCTCCTTTTATACTGGCGGGTTCGCCTCTCTTGACATCTCGTAGTCAATATCACATTATATACGGTTGTACAGAAACCACTCATCATACTGCATTTAGATGTTAAAGCGTTCCTAAAATGCAGTGGAGCTCACATAATATGTACAGAAAGATGGTTAAATCCCGAAATTGGTAACAGTGAGATTTTTGCGATAAATTTAAGTGTAAGTCGAAAGGACACGCAAACAGTAAGTGGAGGTAGTGTGTTGCTAATGACAAGAAATTCAGATCCATAGAGACAGAACCTGAAACTATGAGACTGTCCGGGCAACACTCAGTATCAAATGTAGGCATAAGCTTAAGATCGGGTACATCTACTAACCAATAGACTCACTCCCAGAAGTAACAGAAAACTTTAGAGGAAAACCTAAGTTGACCATAGCTAAGTTTCCCAACCATACAGTCATCAGTAGAGACTTTAATCATCCAAAAATCAGTTGGGGAAAATTAGGTCTTGCACGTGGTGAGCGAACAAGATGACATGTGAAATGTTAGTACATGCATACCTAGAACAGATTGTTCAGAAGCCTACTCGTGATGGAAATGAATATTGGATCTAACAGCAACAGACCTGACCTCTTTCAGGATGACCACACAGAAACTGTTATCAGTGAGCGTGAAACAATTGTAGCGACAATGATTATCGAAATACAAAGGGCAACTGAAATAACCAACAACCAGAAACCCAGGATATCGTGCCAATTTCACTCTCATGCCACTCAAAATATATGATGACGTGCTCAAAAGTATTTCCTCCGAATTTTTTTTTTAAATTCTTCAAGATTTTTAAATAAGACAAACGTCCGAATTTTTTTCTGAAAATTCTTAAAGATTTTTAAATAAAACAAACGTTCTTAACAGTCTACATCTTTATTCATCACATCTATATATTTGCGGCCTCTGCTGCTGCTAGAGGGCTCCAAATTGTAGCGTGTAACATGGCGGCGTGTGACATTAACTATGTCGGTGCGTGAGAAACAGCCTGCTGTACATCGAGTTTTGATTAGAAGAATTCGTCCACACATGGAGCACCCTCTCCTTCCGCATCAAAATGACAGACCACACACGAGCGCTGCAACATCTAGATTCACAGTCACCTATCATCCTCCGTACGCTGCCGACTTAGCCCAATCCATTTTTCATCCAATTCCCAAAACATAAAGAACACTTCGATTGCAGTGAAGCGGAGCAATCAGAGGCGAGGTTGTGGCCTGTCAACTAGTCTCTCGTTGGGAGAAATGTGTTAGTCACCAGGGTGGCTATTGTAGAGGCAACTTCTGACACCGAATGTAACAGCAACACCAAATGTAGTGGGAAGCGGTAGAAGGCACCATATTAAAACTCGTCTGACCTTTCCAAATGATTTATCGTTTCCAACTACAGTGCTGCGCTCCTCTCGGTCTGCGTCACCGGGTCCCGCAATGCTGAGGACACCACTTCCCTGTCTGCAAAACGGCTTGGCGCGGAATGGCTGCCTCAGCGACCAATGCACGCACTGCTGTATGTCGGCCTTGTACAGCCGTGACGTCAGGATGCGCTGAAAGTCGACTCGGCTGTCTTCGGCCCTGCCGCCTCAGCATTGCTCGCCGGGAGCGACAGGCGGCCCGCTGCACGCTTCTTCGCCGTAGTGGTTCAGATTGCGGGCAACATGTGCCTGAGATCCGACAGCTGAATCTGCTACCCTTGCCCTGGATGTCTCTGGTGCGTGTTGGGAGCCAAGACGACTGCCTGCGATAGCAAGCGGTGGAGTGGCCCGTCGCTGGCTGGCTATGGGCCCCGCGTCGGCCTCAGTGGGTCGAACGAGCCACCGCTGGGGACTGGAATGCTGGCGCCCCATCTGCTGCTGTGTGTAGCTGCTGGTGTGACACACCCCGCAGTCCAGGAGAGCCGCCACACTTGAATGCCTTGTTAGAAAACCGGCACCTATTTATACGCGGCTGTGTGCCTCTGTTTTGCTAATGTGCCACCCCGAGTCACATACTCACAACACCTACGTTGCGGCAGTGGGCCCCTACTGCCTGTAACTTGTGCCATGCAAACCACTGCATTTACTCTTTTCAGTGGTTCGACGGCCCTGTGGCCTCCATTCTACTTCGCAACCACTGGCCAGCACAACTTACTGTCAACATACCCGCACGTGGCTGTAACTTGTGCGCTCAGAAATGTTGCACCGAATCTAACTTCCCTATCTTAAACTGTGGTGCTGCTACATTATTCTCCCTTCAAAAAGACCCTGTCCTAGGGACGACCTTTAATTAACTCTTAACATGTTTGGGTCGGCACCTATGAAATATTTCCTTACTTCTAGAAAACTTAAACGTGGTCTACTGCCCCTTAAAACACGAAAACAACACATAACAAAGCTAAGGCTGTGAAGACTCTCGGCACAGAGGTGCTCAAAATGATCGTTATTTGCCGTTGCCTTTCCCTACTCTGAGCGACATGTTGCACAAGCTGTTCGGCTGATATGTGGCCCTCTTGCTTTAAAACGAACTGTTTTACGGATCTCAACAGACCTGACTCAAGAGTTTGATTTAACAAGGTCAGATTCTGCCTTGTAAAAAACTCTAAAGTTGCTTCTGGCCAGTACAGCTGTGTAACATTCAATTGCGTGATTCCTGAAATTCACGCTTGCAGGTGGAAGGTTGATCTTATTATAATACACGCAGTTCCATTGATTAAAATTCCGCTCTCCTCGAGCTCTATACGTTTCGCTTCTGCAAATACTCCCCGCTCAAAACAACTTGCTACTACTACAAAATTCTCGGAAGTGGAGAAGATCCAATGCATCCCGACCCGCTGCAAGTTCAATTTTGACTCCACGATGTCCCTTGGACAGTCTATTTCTTCCCTCCTGGCTAAAAATAACTGCACCGTGCAGATGTACGGATTGGTGCTTATCATCCTGAATGGACATACCGTAGACCTTCCGTCTACAAAATAACTGCTGTCCCTAGCAGGCTCACAATAATATGACCCAAATATTTTACTTACTCTAATGCAAAATGACACTTCTCCAGGCTCAACGTCAAACGAGCTGCTCTTAACCTCAAAGACTTCCCTTAACCGCTGTCTATGTTGCTCCAAACTACCTGAAAACACTATAATGTCATCCGAATAGACCAGACACTGCCATGGTTTCAAATCCCTCAAGACACTGTCTAGCAACCTCTGAAACGTTGCTGGAGCGTTTTTTAAAGTGAATGGCATTCTGATGTACTGGTAATGACCTCCAGGAGTAGAGAAGGAAGTTTTTGGACGACCCTCTGGAGCTACCGCAAACTGATGATAACCACTTGTCAAATCCATCGTAGAAAAGTACTGGCACTGTCCTAAGTGATCCAAAGTCTCCGATATGTTTGGAATGTGGTATGCGTCCGTTACTGATTGAGGTATTGGTAGTCACAACAGAAGCTATATTTCTTAGTTCCATCCATAGATTTTTTAGGCACAACGACAATGCCCACTCTCCAGCAACTATTACTATGCTCTCTAATACCGTACGCAAGCCACTGATCAATGAAATCCTCCACAATCGGCTGGAAATACCTCGGTATTCTGTATGGTTTACGGTAAACAGGTTCTTCAGTCCCTGTTGGTATCCTATGTTGAACTAATGGAGTTGCTGGCAACGGCCCTTGCGGAAGAAACAAATCCTTAAATTCTCACAATAATTCTTCCATATGCTCTCTTTCTCCTCCTTTCAAGTGCTTAATTTTGTCACGCAATGCAGTTCTATCAGCAGTTAGTGGTTGATTGCTTCGCCTACCTCTCGAACACCAGTCTTCGTCACCTGGCACATCCAAATTTGCTACTAAAACTCCTTTCCTCAAATTCACGTCTACAGCGCTAAAATTATCCACGTTCACGGGATCTACACGCCCGTCGGTCCCCTCCTCTACGCGTACAATATTACGTTTCACAAAATAACCCAATGGACCCAAAACTTCATTATCCTCCAATGGTTCAACGACACATACTGTACCCACAGGTAGATTTGACTCCACACTTACCCTAAGCGACTTCCCGGTGCCACCACACACACACTCATACGAATTAAACCTTAATGCTAATGTACACAGTTTAATTTGTTTGTTCATTACGTTGAACGCCCCTCGCGACTGCTCTGCATCGACAACAGTTTCCCCTGTCTGAAATAACATTCCACCAAGTTCCACAGTTTGTTGTCCAAGGTCAATTTTGGCACGATGTTGAGGAAAGAAATCTACTCCTAGGATCGTGTCGTAGCCCTCGCTTACCCATGGTTCTACCTCCATGCATGCATCAAATCGGACTTTCCCTATGCGAAAGCCAATTGTCACTGACCCCCAAGGTGTGACCTTATCCCACACTCCACGCAACCTATAATGTGGTGGGTCTAACTTCCTTCGTCCCATTAAACTCTTAGTAGCTACTGACACTTGCGCCCCTGTGTCCGACAAAATTTTAAACTTTTTAGTTCCTATGGATCCTACCATTGAACATTCCACCTCTTCATACGTATTCGTAGCACTGAAATTAAACGGGAGCTCACTTAGGTGGGTCTGAAGCCCAGTGCCGTTTAATGATTGTCCACCCCTACTAACTCCACTTCTCCATCCTCCACGCTTCTGATTTCCACCTCTTCATCTATTCCTCGGTGATAGGTACACTGCCTCTGCACATGTCCCGTACGACCACATTAATAACATTTTATACCCGGTGTAAAAACTGTTTGTCTGTCACGTACCCCCGTAGCCATGTCTATCTCCTCACATTGGACTGCCAGCTGAATGGCCGAATACAAATCTTTCAGAGTCCCTTCACGCACTTTCCGCGACATATGCGGCGGTAACCCACTCAAAAATCTATCGAGTGCCCTTTGCTCGGCCTCCTGCAACAGAATACCATTCGCCTCATCGCTCTGACCCAACTCTTAAGTATACTCGTTAATTTCTCTTATTCTGTCCGCAAATTTCTCTACCGTCTCCCCATGTCTCTTCATCATTGTACTCAATCTCTCCCTAAAGTACCGAGCGCTATTCTGTTTCTTGTACCTTTGTAAAAGCCCCTCCTTCAACTGCTTAAACTGTCCTGCCTTCCTTAAGGCCTCAGAATACCTTACATATGTCTTCGTTTAACCCGTTAATCTAATCTTGGCTACATATAACAACTGTTCATCAGACCAACCATTCATCACAGCTGAAGTATCCATGACCTCCACAAACAAACGCACATCCTCAGGTGTCTTGCCAGAAAACGGAATAATCAAACTCATGGCAGCTGGATCAATCTCCTGCTGCGGCATCCTAGGCAACAACAACTAATCCGATGTGGTTTCCTGCTCACTTCTAGATGTTAATTCACTCCTCAACTGCATATTATCCGCTGTCTGGGTGGACTCGAACTCTCCAGAATGTTCTTCAAACCAATCGCGAACAACTGAACCGTGCGCGCGAATAACGCAGTATGGCACATTTTGTAGAATCGCGTGGAATAACAACATTGTATACTGCAGTATGCATCGCCCGCTGTAATACACTCCTGGAAATGGAAAAAAGAACACATTGACACCGGTGTGTCAGACCCGCCATACTTGCTCCGGACACTGCGAGAGGGCTGTACAAGCAATGATCACACGCACGGCACAGCGGACACACCAGGAACCGCGGTGTTGGCCGTCGAATGGCGCTAGCTGCGCAGCACTTGTGCACCGCCGCCGTCAGTGTCAGCCAGTTTGCCGTGGCATACGGAGCTCCATCGCAGTCTTTAACGCTGGTAGCATGCCGCGACAGCGTGGACGTGAACCGTATGTGCAGTTGACGGACTTTGAGCGAGGGCGTATAGTGGGCATGCGGGAGGCCGGGTGGACGTACCGCCGAATTGCTCAACACGTGGGGCGTGAGGTCTCCACAGTACATCGATGTTGTCGCCAGTGGTCGGCGGAAGGTGCACGTGCCCGTCGACCTGGGACCGGACCGCAGCGACGCACGGATGCACGCCAAGACCGTAGGATCCTACGCAGTGCCGTAGGGGACCGCACCGCCACTTCCCAGCAAATTAAGGACAGTGTTGCTCCTGGGGTATCGGCGAGGACCATTCGCAACCGTCTCCATGAAGCTGGGCTACGGTCCCGCACACCGTTAGGCCGTCTTCCGCTCACGCCCCAACATCGTGCAGCCCGCCTCCAGTGGTGTCGCGACAGGCGTGAATGGAGGGACGAATGGAGACGTGTCGTCTTCAGCGATGAGAGTCGCTTCTGCCTTGGTGCCAATGATGGTCGTATGCGTGTTTGGCGCCGTGCAGGTGAGCGCCACAATCAGGACTGCATACGACCGAGGCACACAGGGCCAACACCCGGCATCATGGTGTGGGGAGCGATCTCCTACACTGGTCGTACACCACTGGTGATCGTCGAGGGGACACTGAATAGTGCACGGTACATCCAAACCGTCATCGAACCCATCGTTCTACCATTCCTAGACCGGCAAGGGAACTTGCTGTTCCAACAGGACAATGCACGTCCGCATGTATCCCGTGCCACCCAACGTGCTCTAGAAGGTGTAAGTCAATACCCTGGCCAGCAAGATCTCCGGATCTGTCCCCCATTGAGCATGTTTGGGACTGGATGAAGCGTCGTCTCACGCGGTCTGCACGTCCAGCACGAACGCTGGTCCAACTGAGGCGCCAGGTGGAAATGGCATGGCAAGCCGTTCCACAGGACTACATCCAGCATCTCTACGATCGTCTCCATGGGAGAATAGCAGCCTGCATTGCTGCGAAAGGTGGATATACACTGTACTAGTGCCGACATTGTGCATGCTCTGTTGCCTGTGTCTATGTGCCTGTGGTTCTGTCAGTGTGATCATGTGATGTATCTGACCCCAGGAATGTGTCAATAAAGTTTCCCCTTCCTGGGACAATGAATTCACGGTGTTCTTATTTCAATTTCCAGGAGTGTAGTTGACCTGTTTACCGTCCGAGTGCAGCACTACACGGTGAGGGGGGGAGAGGCAGTTTCCGCGCCTCTGCCCGAACAATGCTGTATGTTATCAGAATGGCGGAGTGTAGCAAGTTGACGCTTACCGCAAGTGCTTTCAAACGTGCAAATAATTCTTGGAAAAGGAAAATTAACTTCGGTATTTGGCAGAATATTAAGAGGAAAATATTTCGAGCTGCTGGATTGGGAAGTACGTCACGAAAAGGAAAGGTAGTTTCTGTGGCTTCAATGTAGGTGAGTGGAACGGCGCTGTACCGGTTTTGCAAAAGGTTGTAATGTCTATACAGCAGCATATGTGATCTGTATAGCGACGTATTTGCCCTGTGGGAGTAAATGGCTCTAACGACATACGTTATGTGCATCTTCTGGAAACATTACAGTAAAAACATGTAACATCAATCGAATTAACTACAGTTCCGTTGTTATCATCAACGAAAAAATATAATACACACTCTGAGCTATGCTATACTATTAAAAGAGAATGTGAAATATGAAAAATTTAGTTGAATATTAGGCAGTAATATTGACTGCATGATTCTGGACCATGTATGCAATGCAGAAATGCAAGAACATCAACATGAAAATTAAGTTAGAAGCTGTACGAAGAATATCATGCCTTGGTGCACTATGAGCAGTCCCTTTACTTGATATACTCCATGGAAACAGGCATGCCAGCCAGACAAAAGGAAGGTAAGACGGACGACACATCACGGAAACAAGCTACTTCCAAATACGAAGTCCACTCAAACGGCGTGTGTCAAAAAACATTGCTCGAGATATTCTGCATTACTCAGCAACGAATACAGACTCTTCAAAGTTAACTGAAAGGTGGAATGACCACTCCTAAAGAGGGTCGAGGAAAACATTTTAATAGGCCACATGTCGTATCAAATGACGACAGGGCTCTGATTATGGAACACATTTCGAGTTTCCCGGAGCAGATGAGCCATTACAGCAGGCCGGCCGCTATGACAGAGCGGTTCTAGGCACTTCCGTCTGGAACCGCGCCGCTGCTACGGTCGCAGGTTCGAATCCTGCCTCGGGCATGGATGTCTGTGGTGTCTTTAGGTTAGTTAGGTAAGTAGTTCTAAGTCTAGGGGACGGAGGACCTCAAATGTTAGGTCCCATTGTGCTTAGAGACATTTGAACCATCACAGCAGGAATAAATCCTCAAAAGGAAGTCTGTACCCCGATCTCAGCCCCTGCAGAATGTATCGATTGTTTATGACCGCAGCTTCAGACGGAATAGAAATGCACAACATCGAACTTGAGACTCAGTTGCGTATTGCAGAAGCAGACCAAGCAAACAAAGTGCTAAAATACGATACGAAAATGGCTAAAAGGAGCAACAATGTACATATGTGTGTTGACCTACAACAGATTTTACTATGTCCTACGTTGACGCATTCCGCGGTATTCTGCCAGACAGCGGATGTCGCATAATTTCACGGTTCATGTTGTTGGTACTGGAAACAACACAGAAAATTTGTGGGATGAATACGTCGCAAGGAGAGGTTCAGCCAAAATAGTTTCCTGTCTGCTTAAATTTGTGACGCTTTAAGACGGTATGGAACCAGTGATGAATTCTGGGGGTGGCCTGGGGGGGAAAGTCGTTCCCCCCCCCCCCCCCCCCCCCGAGAAATTCGTATCTATAGTTGTGGTGGAACATAAAAATTATCACCTGGTCTGTTAACTTGTACCCTTGTGACAAAATTAAACTACGTCAGCTGCTGTTCCTAACGAAGTTTGGAGTCAGCTATAGAGAAGTCGTGATGACATGCAGTTTTTACAAGCAAAATGAATGTGTAACACAATAGGTGGCGGCTGGGTCCCTATAGTTTGGTTTCGTTACTTGTCGGTTCGGTTTGGAACACTTAGCGTCGATTGTTCTGTTTTTATTATTATTATTATTATTATTATTATTATTATTATATTATTGTTATTATTATATTATTATTATTGCCAACACCAACAAATTACCAGTTGCTTTAGCATAAGTGTGCGGTAAAGCTAAGCTTGCAAGGTGTGTTGGCAACGCCGATTTTGGAATAAGTCAGTCTTTCCTCTCTCATGTCTTCCCGCACAGCACCTCCAATCGGTCTAACGTGTAAGCTAATCCCTTAGCTACGCAGCCCACCCTCGCTGCGAACTTTATTCTTATCCGCCACTCGTATCTATACTTTATTTGCCCTTAGAATAAACCTGATGTCGCAAAACACGTCCCCGGGTATTGCTACGGAATTGGAAGTAGCATATGACATTATAAATGATCGTTTTAATTTTTTTATTGCATTACTGGGAATATTTCCAAGATTTAATAACCATATAGATTTTTCCTAATCGATGAGTCCAAAGCTCAAACCAAATGTTTGTGTACACTTGAAAATGATTTTCGCAGTGTCAATGGGGATACACAATTTTTGCCTAAAGAAGCGGTACATTCCACCATGAATGGAACGTTTGGCAACGCTGCTCTACGAGTATAATCTAAGCTTTCATTGTTGTATAAAAACTCAGTGCATTGTTGAAACAGTCAGCCGACAGGTTACTATGGAAGTGTGATGTGATTGTGTAGTGTACTACGTGCAGTCTTCGTCAGTTTAAAACATAAAAAGAAATGTTAGTGTCGAAATTCAATGTCGAAACAACAAACTTTAATTTCTTTCTTTTCTAACAAAAGACAGTGTACTGCAAAAGACAGAGACGAGTGTGAGTCTACTGAAAGAAGTGCTAGTGATTGTGACGATGCATTGTGTAGGTGTAACAAATCTTCAGTTTCCCTTCCACAGT